>NC_092710.1:356252025-356510598 GCF_047496885.1 Scyliorhinus torazame | reverse complement strand
CTCCCCCTCCCTCCGCCCTCCGCCTCCCTCCCTCCTCCCTCCCTCCGCCTCCCTCCCTCCCCCTCCCTCCGCCCTCCCTCCCTCCCCTCCGCCTCCCTCCCTCCCTCCGCCTCCCTCCCTCCCTCCCTCCGCCTCCCTCCCTCCCTCCGCTCCCTCCCTCCCTCCGCCTCCCTCCTCCACCTCCCTCCCCTCCCTCAGCCTCCCTCCTCCCTCCCTCCCTCCCTCCCTCCCCTCCGCCTCCCTCCCTCCTCCCTCCGCCTCCCTCCGCCTCCCTCCCCTCCGCCTCCCTCCGCCTCCCTCCCTCCGCCTCCCTCCCTCCGCTTCCCTCCGCCTCCCTCCCTCCGCTCTCCCTCCTCGCCTCCCTCCCTCCGCCTCCCTCCCTCCGCCTCCCTCCCTCCGCCTCCCTCCCTCGCCTCCTCCCGCCTCCCTCCCTCCGCCTCCCTCCCTCCGCCCTCCCCTCCCTCCGCCTCCCTCCCTCCGCCTCCCTCCCTCCGCTCCCTCGCCTCCCTCCCTCCGCCTCCCTCCCTCCGCCTCCCTCCCTCCGCCTCCCTCCCTCCGCCTCCCTCCCTCCGCCTCCTCCTCCGCCTCCCTCCCTCCGCCTCCCTCCCTCCCGCCTCCCTCCCTCCGCCTCCCTCCCTCCGCCTCCCTCCCTCCCGCCTCCCTCCCTCCGCCTCCCTCCTCCGCCTCCCTCCCTCCGCCTCCCTCCCTCCGCCTCCCCCCTCCCCTCCCCTCCCTCCCCTCCCTCCCTCCCCTCGCCTCCCTCCCCTCCCTCCCCTCCCCTCCCTCCCCTCCCCCTCCCCCTCCGCCTACCTCCCTCCGCCTCCCTCTCTCCGCCTCCCCCCTCCGCCTCCCCCCCTCCGCCTCCCTCCCTCCCTCCGCTTCCCCCCCTCCGCCTCCCCCCTCCGCCTCCCTCCCCTCCCTCCGCTTCCCTCCCTCCGCCTTCCTCCCTCCACCTCCCTCCCTCCACCTCCCTCCCTCCACCTCCCACCCTCCGCCTCCCTCCTCCGCCTCCCTCCCTCCCTCCGCCTCCCTCCCTCCGCCTCCCTCCCTCCGCCTCCCTCCCTCCGCCTCCCCTCCCTCCGCCTCCCTCCCTCCGCCTCCCTCCCTCCGCCTCCCTCCTCCGCCTCACTCCCTCCGCCTCCCTCCCTCCCTCCGCCTCCCTCCCTCCCTCCGCCTCCCCTCCCTCCCTCCGCCTCCCTCCCTCCGCCTCCCTCCCTCCCCTCCGCCTCCCTCCCTCCCTCCGTCTCCCTCCCTCCGCCTCCCTCCCTCCGTCTCCCTCCCTCCGCCTCCCTCCCTCCGTCTCCCTCCCTCCGCCTCCCTCCCTCCGCCTCCCCTCCCTCCGCCTCCCTCCCTCCGCCTCCCTCCCTCCGCCTCCCTCCCTCCGCCTCCCTCCCTCCGCCTCCCTCCCTCCGCCTCCCTCCCTCCGCCTCCCCTCCCTCCGCCTCCCTCCCTCCACCTCCCTCCCTCCCTCCACCTCCCTCCCTCCCACCTCCCTCCCTCCACCTCCCTCCCTCCACCTCCCTCCTTCCTCCCTCCTCCCTCCTCCGCCTCCCTCCCTCCTCCGCCTCCCCTCCCTCCGCCTCCCTCCCTCCGCCCTCCCTCCCTCCGCCTCCCTCCCTCCGCCTCCCTCCCTCCCCGCCTCCCTCCCTCCGCCTCCCTCCCTCCGCCTCCCTCCTCGCCCTCCGCTCCCTCGCCTCCGCCTCCCTCCCTCCGCCTCCCTCCCTCCGCCTCCCTCCCTCCGCCTCCCTCCCTCCGCCTCCCTCCCCTCCGCCCCCTCCCTCCGCCTCCCTCCCTCCGCCTCCCTCCCTCCGCCTCCCTCCACCTCCCTCCACCTCCGCCTCCCTCCACCTCCGCCTCCCTCCACCTCCCTCCCTCCGCCTCCCTCCACCTCCCTCCCTCCCTCCCTCCCTCCCTCCGCCTCCCCCCTCCGCCTCCCTCCCTTCCTCCGCTTCCCTCCCTCCGCCTTCCTCCCTCCACCTCCCTCCCGCCGCCTCCCTCCCTCCCTCCGCCTCCCCCTCCGCCTCCCTCCCTTCCTCCGCTTCCCTCCCTCCGCCTTCCTCCCTCCACCTCCCTCCCTCCGCCTCCCTCCCTCCGCCTCCCTCCCTCCGCCTCCCTCCCTCCGCCTCCCTCCCTCCGCCTCCCTCCCTCCGCCTCCCTCCCTCCGCCTTCCTCCCTCCACCTCACTCCCTCCGCCTCCCTCCCTCCCTCCGCCTCCCTCCCTCCGTCCGCCTCCCTCCCTCCCTCCGCCTCCCTCCCTCCCTCCGCCTCCCTCCCTCCGCCTCCCTCCCTCCGCCTCCCTCCCTCCGCCTCCCTCCCTCCGCCTCCCTCCCTCCGCCTCCCTCCCTCCGCCTCCCTCCCTCCGCCTCCCTCCCTCCGCCTCCCTCCCTCCACCTCCCTCCCTCCGCCTCCCTCCCTCCGCCTCCCTCCCTCCGCCTTCCTCCCTCCGCCTCCCTCCCTCCGCCTCCCTCCCTCCCTCCCTCCGCCTCCCTCCCTCCCTCCGCCTCCCTCCCTCCCTCCGCCTCCCTCCCTCCGCCTCCCTCCCTCCGCCTCCCTCCCTCCCTCCGCCTCCCTCCCTCCGCCTCCCTCCACCTCCCTCCCTCCCTCCCTCCCCCTCCCTCCCCTCCCTCCCTCCCTCCGCCTGCCTCCCTCCATCCGCCTCCCTCCCTCCATCCGCCTCCCTCCCTCCGCCTCCCTCCCTCCGCCTCCCTCCCTCCGCCTCCCTCTCTCTGCCTCCCTCTCTCTGCCTCCCTCTCTCCGCCTCCCTCTCTCCGCCTCCCCCCTCCGCCTCCCTCCCTCCCTCCGCTTCCCCCCCTCCGCCTCCCCCCCGCCTCCCTCACCTCCCTCCGCTTCCCTCCCTCCGCCTTCCTCCCTCCACCTCCCTCCGCCTCCCTCCCTCCTTCCGCCTCCCTCCCTCCTTCCGCCTCCCTCCCTCCGCCTCCCTCCCTCCGCCTCCCTCCCTCCGCCTCCCTCCCTCCGCCTCCCTCCCTCCGCCTCCCTCCCTCCGCCTCCCTCCCTCCGCCTCCCTCCCTCCGCCTCCCTCCCTCCGCCTCCCTCCCTCCGCCTCCCTCCCTCCGCCTCCCTCCCTCCGCCTCCCTCCCTCCGCCTCCCTCCCTCCCTCCGTCTCCCTCCCTCCGTCTCCCTCCCTCCGCCTCCCTCCCTCCGCCTCCCTCCCTCCGCCTCCCTCCCTCCGCCTCCCTCCCTCCGCCTCCCTCCCTCCGCCTCCCTCCCTCCGCCTCCCTCCCTCCGCCTCCCTCCCTCCGCCTCCCTCCCTCCGCCTCCCTCCCTCCGCCTCCCTCCCCTCCGCCTCCCTCCCTCCGCCTTCCTCCCTCCCGCCTTCCTCCCTCCGCCTACCTCCCTCCCTCCGCCTCCCTCCCTCCCTCCGCCTCCCTCCCTCCCTCCGCCTCCCTCCCTCCCTCCGCCTCCCTCCCTCCCTCCGCCTCCCTCCCTCCCTCCGCCTCCCTCCCCTCCGCCTCCCGCCGCCTCCCTCCCTCCCCGCCTCCCTCCCTCCGCCTCCCTCCCTCCGCCTCCCTCCCCTCCGCCTCCCTCCCTCCGCCTCCCTCCCTCCGCCTCCCTCCCTCCGCCTCCCTCCCTCCGCCTCCCTCCCTCCGCCTCCCTCCCTCCGCCTCCCTCCACCTCCCTCCCTCCCCTCCCTCCCTCCGCCTACCTCCCTCCCTCCGCCTCCCTCTCTCCGCCTCCCTCCCTCCGCCTCCCCCCTCCACCTCCCTCCCTCCCTCCGCTTCCCCCCCCTCCGCCTCCCCCACCTCCGCCTCCCTCCCTCCGCCTCCCTCCCTCCGACTCCCTCCCTCCGCCTCCCTCCCTCCGCCTCCCTCCCTCCGCCTCCCTCCCTCCGCCTCCCTCCCTCCGCCTCCCTCACTCCGCCTCCCTCCGTCCGCCTCCCTCCCTCCGCCTCCCTCCGCCTCCCTCCCTCCGCCTCCCTCCGCCTCCCTCCCTCCGCCTCCCTCCCTCCGCCTCCCTCCCTCCGCCTCCCTCCACCTCCCTCCCTCCGCCTCCCTCCACCTCCCTCCCTCCCTCCCTCCCCCCCCCTCCCTCCGCCTACCTCCCTCCATCCGCCTCCCTCCCTCCGTCTCCCTCCCTCCATCCGCCTCCCTCCCTCCGTCTCCCTCTCTCCGCCTCCCTCTCTCCGCCTCCCCCCCTCCGCCTCCCCCCTCCGCCTCCCTCCCTCCCTCCGCTCCCCCCCCTCCGCCTCCCCCCTCCGCCTCCCTCCCTCCCTCCGCTTCCCTCCCTCCGCCTTCCTCCCTCCGCCTTCCTCCCTCCACGTCCCTCCCTCCGCTCCTTCCGTCCCTCCGCCTCCCACCCTCCCCCGCTCCGCCTCCCTCCCTCCGCCTCCCTCCCTCCGCCTCCCCCTCCGCCTCCCTCCCTCCGCCTCCCTCCCTCCGCCTCCCTCCCTCCGCCTCCCTCCCTCCGCCTCCCTCCCTCCCCCTCCCTCCCTCCCTCCACATCCCTCCCTCCCTCCTGCTTCCCTCCGCCTCCCTCCCTCCGCCTCCCTCCGCCTCCCTCCCTCCGCCTTCCTCCCTCCGCCTCCCTCCCTCCGCCTCCCTCCCTCCTCCTCCCTCCCTCCGCCTCCCTCCCTCCGCCTACCTCCCTCCGCCTCCCTCCCTCCGCCTCCCTCCCTCCGCCTCCCTCCCTCCGCCTCCCTCCACCTCCCTCCACCTCCGCCTCCCTCCACCTCCCTCCCTCCGCCTCCCTCCACCTCCCTCCCTCCCTCCCTCCGCCTCCCCCCTCCGCCTCCCTCCCTTCCTCCGCTTCCCTCCCTCCGCCTTCCTCCCTCCACCTCCCTCCCGCCGCCTCCCTTCCTCCCTCCGCCTCCCCCTCCGCCTCCCTCCCTTCCTCCGCTTCCCTCCCTCCGCCTTCCTCCCTCCGCCTCCCTCCCTCCGCCTCCCTCCCTCCGCCTCCCTCCCTCCGCCTCCCTGCCTCCGCCTTCCTCCCTCCACCTCACTCCCTCCGCCTCCCTCCCTCCCTCCGCCTCCCTCCCTCCCTCCGCCTCCCCTCCCTCCGCCTCCCTCCCTCCATCTCCCTCCCTCCGCCTCCCTCCCTCCGCCTCCCTCCCTCCGCCTCCCTCCCTCCGCCTCCCTCCCTCCGCCTCCCTCCCTCCGCCTCCCTCCCTCCGCCTCCCTCCCTCCGCCTCCCTCCCTCCGCCTCCCTCCCTCCGCCTCCCTCCCTCCGCCTCCCTCCCTCCGCCTTCCTCCCTCCACCTCCCTCCCTCCACCCTCCCTCCCTCCCTCCCTCCCTCCGCCTCCCTCCCTCCCTCCCTCCCTCCGCCTCCCTCCCTCCCTCCGCCTCCCTCCCTCCGTCCGCCTCCCTCCCTCCCTCCGCCTCCCTCCCTCCGCCTCCCTCCCTCCGCCTCCCTCCCTCCCTCCGCCTCCCTCCCTCCGCCTCCCTCCCTCCGCCTCCCTCCCTCCGCCTCCCTCCCTCCGCCTCCCTCCCTCCCTCCGCCTCCCTCCCTCCGCCTCCCTCCCTCCGCCTCCCTCCCTCCGCCTCCCTCCCTCCGCCTCCCTCCCTCCGCCTCCCTCCCTCCGCCTCCCTCCCTCCGCCTCCCTCCCTCCGCCTCCCTCCACCTCCCTCCCTCCGCCTCCCTCCCTCCCTACCTCCCCCTCCCTCCCTCCGCCTGCCTCCCTCCATCCGCCTCCCTCCCTCCGCCTCCCTCCCTCCGCCTCCCTCTCTCCGCCTCCCCCCTCCGCCTCCCCCCTCCGCCTCCCTCCCTCCCTCCGCTTCCCCCCCTCCGCCTCCCCCCCGCCTCCCTCCCTCCCTCCGCTTCCCTCCCTCCCTCCGCTTCCCTCCCTCCGCCTTCCTCCCTCCACCTCCCTCCGCCTCCCTCCCTCCTTCCGCCTCCCTCCCTCCGCCTCCCTCCCTCCGCCTCCCTCCCTCCGCCTCCCTCCCTCCGCCTCCCTCCCTCCGCCTCCCTCCCTCCGCCTCCCTCCCTCCGCCTCCCTCCCTCCGCCTCCCTCCCTCCGCCTCCCTCCCTCCGCCTCCCTCCCTACGCCTCCCTCCCTACGCCTCCCTCCCTACGCCTCCCTCCCTCCCTACGCCTGCCTCCCTCCCTACGCCTCCCTCCGTCTCCCTCCCTCCGCCTCCCTCCCTCCGCCTCCCTCCCTCCGCCTCCCTCCCTCCGCCTCCCTCCCTCCGCCTCCCTCCCTCCGCCTCCCTCCCTCCGCCTCCCTCCCTCCGCCTCCCTCCCTCCGCCTCCCTCCCTCCGCCTTCCTCCCTCCGCCTCCCTCCCTCCCTCCGCCTCCCTCCCTCCGCCTCCCTCCCTCCCTCCGCCTCCCTCCCTCCCTCCGCCTCCCTCCCTCCCTCCGCCTCCCTCCCTCCCTCCGCCTCCCTCCCTCCCTCCGCCTCCCTCCCTCCCTCCGCCTCCCTCCCTCCCTCCGCCTCCCTCCCTCCCTCCGCCTCCCTCCCTCCCTCCGCCTCCCTCCCTCCGCCTCCCTCCCTCCGCCTCCCTCCCTCCGCCTCCCTCCCTCCGCCTCCCTCCCTCCGCCTCCCTCCCTCCGCCTCCCTCCCTCCGCCTCCCTCCCTCCGCCTCCCTCCCTCCGCCTCCCTCCCTCCGCCTCCCTCCGCCTATCTCCCTCCATCCGCCTCCCTCCCTCCGCCTCCCTCTCTCCGCCTCCCCCCCTCCGCCTCCCCCCCTCCACCTCCCTCCGCTTCCCCCCCTCCGCCTCCCCACCTCCGCCTCCCTCCCTCCGCCTCCCTCCCTCCGCCTCCCTCCCTCCGCCTCCCTCCCTCCGCCTCCCTCCCTCCGCCTCCCTCCCTCCGCCTCCCTCCCTCCGCCTCCCTCCCTCCGCCTCCCTCCCTCCGCCTCCCTCCCTCCGCCTCCCTCCCTCCGCCTCCCTCCCTCCGCCTCCCTCCCTCCACCTCCCTCCACCTCCCTCCCTCCGCCTCCCTCCCTTCCTCCCTCCCCCCCTCCCTCCGCCTACCTCCCTCCATCCGCCTCCCTCCCTCCGTCTCCCTCTCTCCGCCTCCCCCCCTCCGCCTCCCCCCCTCCGCCTCCCTCCCTCCCTCCGCTCCCCCCCTCCGCCTCTCCCCTCCGCCTCCCTCCCTCCCTCCGCTTCTCTCACTCCGCCTTCCTCCCTCCACGTCCCTCCCTCCGCCTCCTTCCGTCCCTCCGCCTCCCACCCTCCCCCGCTCCGCCTCCCTCCCTCCGCCTCCCTCCCTCCGCCTCCCCCCTCCGCCTCCCTCCCTCCGCCTCCCTCCCTCCGCCTCCCTCCCTCCGCCTCCCTCCCTCCGCCTCCCTCCCTCCCCCTCCCTCCCTCCGCCTCCCTCCCTCCCCCCTCCCTCCCTCCATCCACATCCCTCCCTCCCTCCCTCCCTCCTGCTCCCTCCGCCTCCCTCCCTCCGCCTCCCTCCCTCCGCCTTCCTCCCTCCGCCTCCCTCCCTCCGCCTCCCTCCCTCCGCCTCCCTCCCTCCTCCTCCCTCCCTCCGCCTCCCTCCCTCCGCCTACCTCCCTCCGCCTCCCTCCCTCCGCCTCCCTCCCTCCACATCCCTCCCTCCCTCCCTCCTGCTCCCTCCGCCTCCCTCCCTCCGCCTCCCTCCCTCCGCCTCCCCCTCCGCCTCCCTCCCTCCCTCCGCTTCCCCCCCTCCGCCTCCCCCCTCCGCCTCCCTCCCTCCCTCCGCTTCCCTCCCTCCGCCTTCCTCCCTCCACCTCCCTCCCTCCACCTCCCTCCCTCCCTCCGCCTCCCTCCCTCCCTCCGCCTCCCTCCCTCCGCCTCCCTCCTTCCCTCCGCCTCCCTCCCTCCGCCTCCCTCCCTCCTTCTCCCTCCCTCCGCCTCCCTCCCTCCCTCCACATCCCTTCTCCCTCCCTCCCTCAGCCTCCCTCCCTCCGCCTCCCTCCCTCCCTCCACATCCCTCCCTCCCTCCCTCCGCCTCCCTCCCTCCCTCCACATCCCTCCCTCCCTCCCTCCCTCCTGCTCCCTCCGCCTCCCTCCCTCCGCCTCCCTCCCTCCGCCTCCCTCCCCCTCCGCCTCCCTCCCTCCGCCTCCCTCCCTCCTCCTCCTCCCTCCCTCCTCCTCCTCCCTCCCTCCTCCTCCCTCCCGCTGCCTCCCTCCCTCCTCCTCCCTCCCTCCGCCTCCCTCCCTCCATCCGCCTCCCTCCCTCCTCCTCCCTCCCTCCTCCTCCCTCCCTCCGCCTCCCCCTCCGCCTCCCGCCCGCTGCCTCCCTCCCGCTGCCTCCCTCCCTCCGCCTCCCTCCCTCCGCCTCCCTCCCTCCGCCTCCCTCCCTCCGCCTCCCTCCCTCCGCCTCCCTCCCTCCGCCTCCCTCCCTCCGCCTCCCTCCCTCCGCCTCCCTCCCTCCTCCTCCCTCCCTCCGCCTCCCTCCCTCCCTCCGCCTCCCTCCCTCCGCCTCCCTCCCTCCCTCCGCCTCCCTCCCTCCCTCCACCTGCCTCCGTCCGCCTCCTTCCCTCCGCCTCCTTCCCTCCGCCGCCCTCCCTCCGCCTCCCTCCCTCCGCCTCCCTCCCTCCGCCTCCCTGCCTCCCTCCGCCGCCCTCCCTCCGCCTCCCTCCCTCCGCCTCCCCTCCTCCGCCTCCCTCCCTCCTCCGCCTCCCTCCTCCGCCTCCCTCCCTCCGCCTCCCTCCCTCCGCCTCCCTCCCTCCGCCACCCACCCTCCCTCCGCCTCCCTCCCTCCCTCCCTCCGCCTCCCTCCCTCCCTCCCTCCGCCTACCTCCCTCCGCCTTCCTCCCTCCGCCTCCCTCCCTCCGCCTGCCTCCCTCCGCCTCCCTCCCTCCGCCTCCCTCCCTCCGCCTCCCTCCCTCCGCCTCCCTCCCTCCGCCTCCCTCCCTCCGCCTCCCTCCCTCCGCCTCCCTCCCTCCGCCTCCCTCCCTCCGCCTCCCTCCCTCCGCCTCCCTCCCTCCGCCTCCCTCCCTCCGCCTCCCTCCGCCTCCCTCCCTCCGCCTCCCTCCCTCCGCCTCCCTCCCTCCGCCTCCCTCCCTCCGCCTCCCTCCCTCCGCCTCCCTCCCTCCGCCTCCCTCCCTCCGCCTCCCTCCCTCCGCCTCCCTCCCTCCGCCTCCCTCCCTCCGCCTCCCTCCCTCCGCCTCCCTCCCTCCGCCTCCCTCCCTCCGCCTCCCTCCCTCCGCCTCACTCCGCCTCCCTCCCTCCACGTCCCTCCCTCCCTCCCTCCTGCTCCCTCCGCCTCCCTCCCTCCGCCTCCCTCCCTCCCTCCGCCTCCCTCCCTCCCTCCCTCCTGCTCCCTCCGCCTCCCTCCCTCCGCCTTCCTCCCTCCCTCCGCCTCCCTCCCTCCGCCTCCCTCCCTCCGCCTCCCTCCCTCCCTCCGCCTCCCTCCCTCCCTCCGCCTCCCTCCCTCCCTCCGCCTCCCTCCCTCCCTCCGCCTCCCTCCCTCCCTCCGCCTCCCTCCCTCCCTCCGCCTCCCTCCCTCCCTCCGCCTCCCTCCCTCCGCCTCCCTCCCTCAGCCTCCCTCCCTCCCTCCACATCCCTCCCTCCCTCCCTCCTGCTCCCTCCGCCTCCTTCCCTCCACCTCCCTCCCTCCCTCCGCCTCCCTCCCTCCGCCTCCCTCCCTCCGCCTCCCTCCCTCCGCCTCCCTCCCTTCCACTTGCTTCTTCGCCCCCTCTCTGTCTCTTTACCTCTCTCCCCTCTTCCTCTCTCCCTCCCTTCCTCACTCCCCCCTTCCTCACTCTCCCTCGTTCTCTCTCCCACTCTCGCTCTACCGCTCTCCTGCTCCACCTGTCTTCTCTCTCCCTGTCTTCTCCTCCCGCCTTCCTTTCTCTCTAACACCCTCACTTTGTACCACCACCCCCCCCCCCCCCCCCCCCAACCACGTCACTAGTTTGCTGGTGCTGTTGGGGGGGATTTAAACTCGCGCAGCAGGAGTCGGGGGGACACTGTTTATACAAGAGGGACTCAGCGTGTTGAGTTTGAAGGGAGTACAGCAAGGGCGCATAGCCTCTACTTTAATGCCAGGAGCATCACAGGTAAGACAGATGAGTTGAGGGCGTGTATTGACACATGGAGTCGTGATATTGTTGCCATCACAGAGACGTGGTTGAGGGAGGGGCAGGACTGGCAGCTGAACATTCCGGGTTAGAGGATCTTCAGGTAGGACAGGGGAGGGGGTAAAAGAGGAGGTACCATTAATGAAGGAGTCTGTTACTGCAGTGAGGAGAGACAATATCTTGGAATAATAATCGCTTATTGTCACAAGTAGGCTTCAATGAAGTTACTGTGAAAAGCCCCTAGTCGCCACATTCCGCCGCCTGTTCGGGGAGGCCGGTACGGGAATTGAACCGTGCTGCTGGCATTGTTCTGCATTGCAAGCCAGCTGCTTATCCCACTGTGCTAAACCAGCCTGGAAGCGTCTTCTAATGAGGCTTTGTGGGTAGAGTTTAGGAATACTAAGGGGGTAGTCACACTGCTGGGAGTGTATTACAGACCAGCGAATCCACCCAATAGTCAGGTGGCAATGGAGGATCAGCCATGTCGGTGTGGTTAAGGTATTGCTGCTACAATTCACCGCTGTATTGTGTTGTATTACGTTGATGCCCTTGTGGGCTCCGCCTGTGGCTCCGCCCCCTCGGGGGAGGTATATAGATCTGCAGCCTGTAGGTGGCACTCAGTACTGAGCAGTCGCAGGCAGGCAGAAATGTAACTTATTAAAATCACTGTTCACTTCTACTAATCGTCTCGTGTGAATTGATGGTCGCATCAGTAGACTGTTCACTGCGGTGTGTAAAATCGATAATAGAGTAATTATATTCGGGAATTTCAACTTGCCCAACATTAATTGGGATAGTCACATTGAGTTTAGAGGGAGAGGATTTCTTCAAATGTACTCAAGAGCCTTTTCTATCAATATATCAAAGTTCCAACAAGGGTTGGTGCTGTGCTCGACCTAGTTCTGGGGAAGGAAACCAGACAGGTGTTCGAGGTCGCATTGAGGGAGCATTTTGGTGATAGCGATCACACTGCACATTTTAAATTTGTCATGGAAAAGGAAAAAGAAGACCGCGATCCCTCAGTGTGATTCGGACAGGCTGAGTGAGTGGGCAAGTGAATGGCAGATACAGTTTAATGTGGCTAAACGCGAGGTTGTCCACCTTGGCAGCAAAAAATGGGAAGACAGTTTATTATCTGAATGGCCATAAATTGGGAAAGGGAATGCACAGCGAGACCTGGGTGCCCTAGTACACCAGTCACTGCAGGTGCAGCAGGCAGGTAAAGAAGGCTAATGGTATATAGTCCTAGATGTTTACAGCACGGAAACAGGCCCTTCGGCCCAGCTTGTCCATGGCCGCCCAGTTTCTATCACTAAGCTAGTCCCACTTGCCCGCATTTGGCCCATATCCCTCTATACCCACCCTGCCCATGGAACTGTCTAACTGCTTTTTAAAAGACAAAATTGTACCCACCTCTACCACTGCCTCTGGCAGCTCGTTCCAGACACTCACCACCCTCTGTGTGAAGAAATGTCCCCTCTGGTCTCTTTTGTATCTCTCCCCTCTCACCTTAAACCTCCGCCCTCTAGTTCCAGACTCCTCTATCTTTGGGTATGTTGGCCTTCATTGCGAGAGGTTTCGAGTATAGAAGCAGGGATGTGTTGCTGCAATTGTACAGGGCCTTGGTGAGGCCACACCTGGAGTATTGTGGGCAGTTTTGGTCTCCTTCTCTGAGGAAGGATGTTCTTGCTCTCGAGGGAGAGCAGCGAAGGTTTACCAGACTGATTCCAGGGATGGCGGGACTGACGTACGAGGAGAGATTGACTAGTTTGGGATTGTTCTCGCTGGAGTTCAGAAGAATGAGGGGGGGTCTCATGGAGACTATAAAATTCGAACAGGACTGGACGGGGTAGATGCAGGAAGGATGTTCCCAATGGTGGGGGGGGGACTGGACAGGGTCGATGCAGGAAGGATGTTCCCGATGGTGGGGGGGACTGGACAGGGTCGATGCAGGAAGGATGTTCCCGATGGTGGGTGTGTCCAGGACCAGGGGTCACAGTCTGGGGATACGGGATAAAAGGGATCATCCATGATCATAATAATTGTGGAGCGGGCTCGAATAGCCAAATGACCTGCTCCTGCTCCTATTTTCTCTTTCTATGCTCACACACACTTCAAATCCACCTTCCTCCCGCCACCTCTATCTCATCCCTCTCTCTGTCTGCCCATCTCTCTCCATTTCCCTCCCCCACTCTATCCGTACCCTCTCTCAATCTCCCCTCTCCCTCTCTGAATCACCCTCTTTTTTTTCCATGTTTTTAGCGAAGCTTTTAGATTTTCAACAATGAACATTTGGTTAGTGTGGTAGTCCCCACTGATTGTATAATAGTTGTTATTAGAGGTAATCCGGTAAGGCTCCTGTACTACAGGTACGGGGGTAGATCCCTGCCTGCTGGCTCCGCCCAGTAGGCGGAGTATAAATGTGTGTGCTCACCGAGCTGCAGCCATTTCGGCAACAGCTGCAGGAGACAACGCATCTCTGCGTAATAAAGCCTCGACTACTCTCTACTCTCGTCTCGTCGTAGTTGATAGTGCATCAGCTAGGATATAGGCATCGGTTACAATCTCCCTCTCCCGTTCTATCCTTCCCACTGCTCCCCCTACCCAGTCCCCAACCCCATCTCCGATCCGACTTTCCAAACCCCCATCGCTCTCGGAATAACTGAATGTGCTGATGAAGGATTGAAATGTTTTTTCTTTCACAGGATGGCTTTTCCCGAGTTTCTGCGCCATTATTCCAAGATAGAAATTTGCAATCTGACCCCAGACACATTGAGCAGTGACCAGATCCTGAAATGGAATTACACCTTGTTCAGTGAGGGCTGGAGGCGAGGCTCCACGGCAGGAGGATGCCGCAATTATCCAGGTACCCTAACCCCTTCCTCTGTCTGTCTCCCTCTCTGTGGTGAATGTATTATGGGAACCATTCACCACTGATTTACATTGTATCACCCTGTTGCCCATGTGGGCTCCACCTAGTGATCATTGTACTGTACTACACCGCTTGTATCATGTTGGTGCCCTTGTGGGCTCCGCCCCCTCAGGGGAGGTATATAGAGCAGCTGCCCTGTAGGCGGATCTCAGCACAGTCGCAGGCAGGCACTCTTCTAGTAGATTAAAGCCACTGTTCACCTCAACTCTCTGTCTCATGCGAATTGATGGTCGCATCACTATTTATCTCTCCTTTTTCACTGTCTCAAACTCTGTCCATTTCTCTCACTCTGTAGGTCACACACTCTTGCTTGCTCTCTCTCATTCTGTCATCATTTTCACTCTCTCCTTCCATCTCGCTCTCTCTGATTCTCTCTCTTTCTGTGATACTCTCTCTGTGATTCTCTCTCTCTCTCTCTCTCTGATTCTCTCAGTGGACTGGTCCATATTTAAGAACTCAGCGACTAACTTAAATGAGTATGCCACCACCGTCACAGACTTCATCAGCAAATGTGTGGACGACTGCGTGCCAAAGAAAGCAGTACGTGCGTTCCCCAACCGGAAACCATGGCTGAACCGTGAGATTGACTCCCGACTGAAGGACAGGTCTGAGGCGTTCAAGGCAGAAGACCCTGACCTATACAAGAAATCCAGATACGACCTCCGCAAAGCCATCCGGAATGCCAAGAGAGAATATCAAACCAAGCTGGAGTCACAGACAGACTCGGCGGTTGTGGCAAGGACTAAACAACATAACGGGCTACAAAGCGAAGCCGAACAGTATCTCTGGCAGCAGCGCACCCCTCCCCGATGAACTCAATGCATTCTATGCTCGGTTCGAGCAGGTAACCAACAATCCGCTGTCGAGTGCCCCAGCAGCCCATAATTCACCCATACCCACCATCACAGCTTCCGAAGTCAGATTGGCCTTCCTGAAAGTGAACCCTCGGAAGGCGACGGGCCCAGACGGGATCCCTGGTCGTGCACTCAGAGGCTGCGCGGACCAGCTGGCAGATGTGTTCGTGGACATCTTTAACCTGTCCCTACTCCACTCCGAGGTCCCCACCTGCTTCAAGAAGACCACCATCATACCGGTACCAAAGAAGAACCAGGCAACGTGCCTCAATGACTACCGACCAGTGGCCCTGACTTCAATCGTAATGAAGTGCTTCGAGAGGTTGGTCACGAAGTGCATCATCTCCATACTCCCAGAACGCCTTGATCCACTGCAATTCGCATACCGCTGCAACCGGTCCACAGCAGACACCATTTCCCTGGCCCTACACTCATCCCTAGAGCATCTCGACAACAAGGACTCCTACATCAGACTCCTATTTATTGACTACAGCTCCGCCTTCAATACCATAATCCCAGCCAAGCTCATATCAAAGCTCCAAAACCTAGCACTTGGCTCCTCACTCTGCAACTGGATCCTCGACTTTCTGACCCACAGACCACAATCAGTAAGAATGAACAACAACACCTCCTCCACAATAGTCCTCAACACCGGCACCCCGCAAGGCTGCGTACTTAGCCCCCTACTCTACTCCCTGTACACACACGACTGCGTGGCAAAACTTGGTTCCAACTCCATCTACAAGTTTGCTGACGATACGACCATAGTGGGCTGGATCTCGAATAACGATGAGTCCGAATACAGGAGGGAGATAGAGAACCTAGTGGAGTGGTGTAGCGACAATAATCTCTCCCTCAATGCCAGCAAAACTAAAGAGCTGGTCATTGACTTCAGGAAGCAAAGTACTGTCCACACCCCTGTCAGCATCAACGGGGCCGAGGTGGAGATGGTGAGCAGTTTCAAATTTCTAGGGGTGCACATCTCCAAAAATCTGTCCTGGTCCACACACATCGACGCTACCACCAAGAAAGCACAACAGCGCCTATACTTCCTCAGGAAACTAAGGAAATTCGGCATGTCCACATTAACCCTTACCAACTTGTAGCGCACAATGACTTACACAAGTCGAGAAGTGATGAAGTCTATCGAGGCTTTATTAAGCAAGACTTGTTCCACAGCAGCTCAGTTACAGAATGCGGCTGCTGGGAAAACTCGAGCTCTTATACTCCGCCTTCAGGGCGGAGCCAGAAGTCGGCAGATCCAACCAGGACCCCGGGACCTGTCAGCCAATAGCCTCTCGGCTTCACAGGTACCAGATTACCCCTAATACATACCACTTGTTAAAAATGAACCCGGCGGGGTGGTGGTTCGCATGGTGGTAGGGGTTTACAAGGCTGGTCCTGGAACAAATTTCGAACAGTGGCTATGCATTTTTAGCCCAACATTTAGCTATGTACAAGTTTGTGTCAGAATTATTTACAACAAAATTATTTACAACAAAATTCTTGTTTTCTTGGTGTCACGCGGATTCCACGAGTCGAGCGGGTGCCCTGGTCGTCCTTGTCGATCGCCTCAGCCCCGGTGGTGGTGCAGGTGCTGGCTCGGGCACTGTCGTCTCCGGGAGCGTTGCGCTGTTCGTCCCTGTTTCTTTACTCCTGGGCGGGCACGGGAGGAGGACCGATCCCCCCGGGAAGGGGGCGGTCGCGGGGTGCGTCGGTGGCAGGGAGGGGATGATCGGTGTCGGGGGAGGGGGGGGTGTTTCCGGCGGGCGCCAGGTCCCGCAGGGAGACCGTGTCCTGTCGGCCGTCGGGGTACGCCACGTAGGCGTACTGCGGGTTTGCGTGGAGAAGATGAACCCTCTCGACCAACGGGTCCAATTTGTGTGCCCGCACATGTTTCCGGAGCAAGATGGGTCCTGGGGCCGCCAGCCAGGTCGGCAGCGACGTTCCGGAGGAGGACTTCCTAGGGAAGACAAGGAGGCGCTCGTGAGGCGTTTGGTTAGTGCTAGTACACAGTAGCGACCGGATGGAGTGGAGAGCGTCTGGGAGGACCTCCTGCCACCGTGAAACTGGGCGGTCCCTGGACCGTAGGGCCAGTAGGACGGTCTTCCAGACCGTGCCGTTCTCCCTCTCTACTTGCCCGTTCCCCCGGGGGTTGTAGCTGGTCGTCCTGCTCGAGGCAATGCCCCTGGTGAGCAGGAACTGATGCAGCTCGTCGTTCATGGAGGAGGACCCCCTGTCGCTATGTATGTAGGCGGGGAAGCCGAACAGTGTGAATATGGTGTTAAGGGCTTTAATGACTGTGGCCGCTGTCAAGTCGGGGCAGGGGATGGCGAAGGGGAAACGGGAGTACTCATCCACCACATTCAGGAAGTATGTGTTGCGGTCGGTGGAGGGGAGGGGCCTTTGAAATCCAAACTGAGGCGTTCAAAGGGGCGGGAAGCCTTGATCAGGTGCGCACCATCCGGCCTGAAAAAGTGCGGTTTGCACTCTGCGCAGATGTGGCAGTTCCTGGTGACTGTACGGACCTCCTCCACAGAGTAGGGGAGGTTGCGGGACTTTACGAAATGGTAGAACCGAGTGACCCCCGGGTGGCAGAGGTCCTCGTGGAGGGCTTGGAGACGGTCTATTTGTGCGTTGGCACATGTGCCGCGGGATAGGGCATCGGACGGCTCGTTCAGCTTTCCGGGACGGTACAATATCTCGTAGTTGAAGGTGGAGAGCTTGATCCTCCACCTCAAGATCTTGTCATTTTTAATTTTGCCCCGCTGTGCATTATCAAACATGAAAGCTACCGACCGTTGGTCCATGAGGAGAGTGAATCTCCTGCCGGCCAGGTAATGCCTCCAATGTCGCACAGCTTCCACTATGGCTTGGGCTTCCTTTTCCACTGAGGAGTGGCGGATTTCTGAGGCGTGGAGGGTTCGGGAGAAAAAGGCCATGGGTCTGCCCGCTTGGTTAAGGGTAGCCGCTAGAGCTACGTCGGATGCGTCGCTCTCGACCTGGAAGGGGAGGGACTCGTCGATCGCGTGCATCGTAGCCTTTGCGATATCCGCTTTGATGCAGCTGAAGGCCTGGCGAGCCTCTGTCGACAGGGGGAAGGTAGTGGGCTGTATTAGCGGGCGGGCCTTGTCTGCGTACTGGGGAACCCACTGGGCGTAATATGAAAAGAAGCCCAGGCAGCGTTTCAGGGCTTTGGAGCAGTGGGGGAGGGGAAATTCCATAAGGGGGTGCATGCGTTGGGGGTCGGGGCCTATCACTCCATTGCGCACTACGTACCCCAGGATGGCCAGACGGTTGGTGCTAAAAACGCATTTTTTCTCGTTATAGGTAAGGTTCAGGGCGTGAGCGGTCTGGAGGAATTTTTGGAGGTTGGCGTCGTGGTCCTGCTGGTCGTGGCCGCAGGTGGTGACGTTGTCGAGATACGGGAACGTGGCCCGTAAACCGTGCTGGTCAACCATTCGGTCCATCTCCCGTTGGAAGACCAAGACTCCGTTCTTGACGCCAAATGGGACCCTTAGGAAATGGTAGAGCCGCCCGTCTGCCTCAAACGCCGTGTACTTGCGGTCACCTGGGCGGATGGGGAGCTGGTGGTAGGCGGACTTGAGGTCCACGGTGGAGAAGACCTTGTACTGTGCAATCCAATTGAATATGTCGGATATGCAGGGGAGAGGGTACGCATCTAGCTGCGTGTACCTATTGATGGTCTGACTATAGTCTACGACCATCCTCTGTTTCTCCCTGGTCTTCACGACTACCACCTGGGCACTCCAGGGACTATTGCTGGCCTGGATTATGCCTTCCTTCAGCAGCCGCTGGACTTCAGACCGGATAAACGTCCGATCCTGGGCGCTGTACCGTCTGCTCCTAGTGGCGACGGGTTTGCAATCTGGGGTGAGGTTTGCAAACAAGGACGGCGGTTCAACCTTGAGGATTGCGAGGCCGCAGATAGTGAGTGGGTGTATTGGGCCGCCGAATTGGAATGTTGGGCTCTGGAGGTTACACTGGAAATCTAACCCCAGTAATGTGGGCGCGCAGAGTTACATAGAACATAGAACATAGAACGATACAGCGCAGTACAGGCCCTTCGGCCCACGATGTTGCACCGACATGGGAAGTCAAAAAACAAAAGCCATCTAACCTACACTACGCCATTATCATCCATATGCTTATCCAATAAACTTTTTAATGCCCTCCATGTTGGCGAATTCACTACTGTTGCAGGTAGGGCACTCCACGGCCTCACCACTCTTTGCGTAAAGAACCTACCTCTGACCTCTGTCCTATATCTATTACCCCTCAGTTTAAGGCTATGTCTCCTCGTGCTAGCCATTTCCATCCGCGGGAGAAGGCTCTCACTGTCCACCCTATCTAACCCCCTGATCATTTTGTATGCCTCTATTAAGTCTCCTCTTAACCTTCTTCTCTCTAACGAAAACAACCTCAAGTCAATCAGCCTTTCCTCATAAGATTTTCCCTCCATACCAGGCAACATCCTGGTAAATCTCCTCTGCACCCGTTCCAAAGCTTCCACGTCCTTCCTATAATGCGGTGACCAGAACTGTACGCAATACTCCAAATGCTGCCGTACCAGAGTTTTGTACAGCTGCAACATGACCTCCCGACTCCGGAACTCAATCCCTCTACCAATAAAGGCCAACACTCCATAGGCCTTCTTCCCCACCCTATCAACCTGGGTGGCAACTTTCAGGGATCTATGTACATGGACACCTAGATCCCTCTGCTCATCCACACTTCCAAGAATTTTACCATTAGCCAAATATTCCGCATTCCTGTTATTCCTTCCAAAGTGAATCACCTCACACTTCTCTACATTAAACTCCATTTGCCACCTCTCAGCCCAGCTCTGCAGCTTATCCATGTCCCTCTGTAACCTGTTACATCCTTCCACACTATCGACAACACCACCGACTTTAGTATCGTCTGCAAATTTACTCACCCACCCTTCTGCGCCCTCCTCTCGGTCATTTATAAAAATGACAAACAGCAACGGCCCCAGAACAGATCCTTGTGGTACGCCACTTGTAACTGAACTCCATTCTGAACATTTCCCATCAACCACCACCCTCTGTCTTCTTTCAGCTAGCCAATTTCTGATCCACTTCTCTAAATCACCCTCAATCCCCAGCTTCCGTATTTTCTGCAATAGCCTACCGTGGGGAACCTTATCAAACGCTTTACTGAAATCCATATACACCACATCAACTGCTCTACCCTCGTCTACCTGTTCAGTCACCTTCTCAAAGAACTCAATAAGGTTTGTGAGGCATGACCTACCCTTCACAAAGCCATGCTGACTATCCCTGATCATATTATTCCGATCTAGATGATTATAAATCTTGTCTCTTATAATCCCCTCCAAGACTTTACCCACTACAGACGTGAGGCTCACCGGTCTATAGTTGCCGGGGTTGTCTCTGCTCCCCTTTTTGAACAAAGGGACCACATTTGCTATCCTCCAGTCCTCTGGCACTATTCCTGTAGCCAATGGTGGCATAAAAATCAAAGCCAAAGGCTCAGCAATCTCTTCCCTGGCTTCCCAGAGAATCCTAGGATTAATCCCATCAGGCCCCGGGGACTTATCTATTTTCAGCCTGTCCAGAATTGCCAACACCTCTTCCCTACGTACCTCAATGCCATCTAATCTATTAGCCTGGGGCTCAGCATTCTCCTCCACAACATTATCTTTTTCCTGAGTGAATACTGACACACAATATTCATTTAGTATCTCGCCTATCTCTTTGGACTCCACACACAACTTCCCATCCCTGTCCTTGACTGGTCCTACTCTTTCCCTAGTCATTCGCTTATTCCTGACATACCTATAGAAAGCTTTTGGGTTTTCCTTGATCCTACCTGCCAAATACTTCTCATGTCCCCTCCTTGCTCGCCTTAGCTCTCTCTTTAGATCCTTCCTCGCTACCTTGTAACTATCCATCGCCCCAACTGAAACTTCACACCTCATCTTCACATAGGCCTCCTTCTTCCTCTTAACAAGAGATTCCACTTCCTTGGTAAACCACGGTTCCCTCGCTCGACGCCTTCCTCCCTGCCTGACCGGTACATACTTATCAAGAACACGCAGTGGCTGTTCCTTGAACAAGCCCCACTTATCCAGTGTGCCCAACACTTGCAGCCTACTTCTCCACCTTATCCCCCCCAAGTCACGTCTA
Source organism: Scyliorhinus torazame (assembly GCF_047496885.1). Lineage (NCBI taxonomy): Eukaryota > Metazoa > Chordata > Chondrichthyes > Carcharhiniformes > Scyliorhinidae > Scyliorhinus > Scyliorhinus torazame. The sequence goes on along the minus strand of NC_092710.1, from coordinate 356,490,666 downwards.
ATGGCATCATAATTGCCCTTCCCCCAGCTATAACTCTTGCCCTGCGGTGTATACTTATCCCTTTCCATCATTAACGTAAACGTTACCGAATTGTGGTCACTGTCCCCAAAGTGCTCTCCTACCTTCAAATCCAACACCTGGCCTGGTTCATTACCCAAAACCAAATCCAAAGTGGCCTCGCCTCTTGTTGGCCTGTCAACATATTGTTTCAGGAAACCCTCCTGCACACATTGTACAAAAAACAACCCAACTAATGTACTTACATAGAACATAAAACATACAGTGCAGAAGGAGGCCATTCGGCCCATCGAGTCTGCACCGACCCATTTAAGCCCTCATTTCCACCCTATCCCCGTAACGCAACAACCCTTCCTAACCGTTTTGGTCACTAAGGGCAATTTATCATGGCCAATCCACCTAACCTGCACGTCTTTGGACTGTGGGAGAAAACCGGAGCACCCGGAGGAAACCCACGCACACACGGGGAGAACGTGCAGACTCCACACAGACAGTGACCCAGCGGGGAATCGAACCCGGGACCCTGGCGCTGTGAAGCCACAGTGCTAGCCACTTGTGCTACTGTGCTGCCCATACTTGAACTATATCTTTTCCAGTCAATATTTGGAAAGTTAAAGTCTCCCATAATAACTACCCTGTTACTTTCGCTCTTATCCAGAATCATCCTCGCCATCCTTTCCTCTACATCCCTAGAACTATTTGGAGGCCTATAGAAAACTCCCAACAGGGTGACCTCTCCTTTCCTGTTTCTAACTTCAGCCCATACTACCTCGGCAGAAGAGTCCCCATCTAGCATCCTCTCCGCCACCGTAATACTGCTCTTGACTAGCAGCGCCACACCTCCCCCTCTTTTGCCTCCTTCTCTGAGCTTACTAAAACACCTAAACCCCGGAACCTGCAACATCCATTCCTGTCCCTGCTCTATCCATGTCTCCGAAATGGCCACAACATCGAAGTCCCAGGTACCAACCCACGCTGCCAGTTCCCCTACCTTGTTTCGTATACTCCTGGCATTGAAGTAGACACACTTCAAACCACCTACCTGAACACTGGCCCCCTCCTGCGATGTCAAATCTGTGCTCCTGACCTCTATACTCTCATTCTCCCTTACCCTAAAACTACAATCCAGGTTCCCATGCCCCTGCTGCATTAGTTTAAACCCCCCCAAAGAGCACTAACAAATCTCCCCCCCAGGATATTTGTGCCCCTCAGGTTCAGATGTAGACCATCCTGTCTGTAGAGGTCCCACCTTCCGCAGTTGGGGAAGGACGTAGAGCCTGTAGTTCTTAAACTCCCTCCCTTGCACCGTTAGGTTCGCGATGCAGAACCCTTTGATCTCTACCGAATGGGATCCCGCAGCTAGGGAAATCTTTTGAGCGCTTGGATGAATGGAAAGCGAACAGCGTCTTACCGTGTCTGAGTGAATAAAACTTTCCGTGCTATCGGAGTCGATCAAGCACGGCGTCTCGTATCCGTTTACCAGCACCGTTATTGTCGTCGTTTGGCGCGTCCGGAGCCGCGATTGGTCCAGAGTCACCGAAGCCAGTCGTGGTAGTAGCACCGCGGCATTTTCGTCGGACCCCGTGGAGCCATCTACGCTGGAGTCCTTGGCTGTCAGCCAAGATGGCGGCGTCCATGGATCGCACGTGGCCGGGGGGGGTCACAAGATGGCGGCGCCCATCCTCCCCTCGTGGTGTCCGGGACCCAAAATGGCGGCGCCCGCGGGTCGCGCATGGAACGTTGAGGGGGGGGGGGGTTGAATCTGCTGTCCTCGCTCTTCCCCGGGGATTGCGGCGACCCCCCGGGACCGGCACACCGCCGCGTAATGGCCCTTCTTGCCGCAGCTTTTACAAATAGCTGCGCGGGCCGGGCAGCACTGCCGGGGGTGTTTCGCTTGCCCGCAAAAATAGCAGCGGGGCCCACCGGGATGGTCTGACGTTCTAGCCGCGCAGGCTTGCGGGGGGGGTCGGGGGTGCCGGGGAGTCGGTCGCAACGGGGGTGCCACGCGGTCGGGGCCGTAGGCGCGGGCGTTTTGTGAGGCCACATCGAGGGAGGCCGCAAGGGCCCGTGCCTCTGAGAGTCCTAGCGATTCTCTTTCTAAAAGTCTTTGACGAATTTGGGCAGAAGTCATACCTGCCACGAATGCGGCTCTGATTAGCAGGTCCGTGTGCTCGGTCGCGCTCACCGGCGGGCAGTTACAGTTTTGTCCCAAAATCAGCAGCGCGCTGTAGAACTCGTCGAGCGATTCTCCGGGAATTTGCCGTCTCGTATCGATCCCCACGGAACAAGGCGTAGACGCCTTTCAGCATAGCGAGCGCCGTCGGGAAATCCTCTGCGTCTTCGATGAGCGTGTAGATCTCCGGGCTCACCCCGGAATGCAGGACCTGCATTTTCTGGTCCTCCCTATCCCCAAGCACGAGGAGATTACGTGCGAGATGGCTCGGGCCAACATCTTCGCCAAACTTGACGCCTCGAAAGGATTCTGGCAAATTCAACTAGACAGGTCCAGCAGAAAGCTGTGTACCTTTAATACCCCGTTTGGCAGATACTGCTACAACAGGATGCCGCTTGGGATTATATCGGCATCAGAAGTATTCCACCGGATCATGGAGCAAATGATGGAGGGCATTGAGGGTGTGCGCGTCAATGTTGACGACATCATCATTTGGTCCACCACCCCGCAGGAGCATATCAGTCGCCTCCAGCGCGTGTTCAAACGAATACGGGACCAAGGCCTTCGCCTCAACAGAGCCAAATGTTCCTTCGGCCAGACGGAACTCGAGTTCCTAGGGGACCACATCCCTCGGTTGGGTGTGCGGCCGGATGCGGACAAGGTGGCAGCCATCACGGCCATGCAGAAGCCAGCGGATAAGAAGGCAGTCCTCCGATTTCTGGGCATGGTCAACTTCCCGGGGAAGTTCATCCCTAACCTCGCCTCCCATACCACAGCTCTCCGGAACCTGGTCAGGAAGACGACAGACTTCCAATGGCTTCCCGCCCACGAGCGCGAATGGGAGGAGCTTAAGACCAAGCTTACCACGGCCCCGGTATTGGCATTTTTTGATCCCACGAAGGAAACAAAAATTTCGACCGATGCCAGCCAATCCGTCATTGGGGCGGTGCTCCTGCAACGCGATGAGGCCTCATCATGGGCCCCCGTTGCATATGCGTCACGTGCCATGATCCCCACGGAACAGCGCTACGCACAGATCGAAAAGGAGTGCCTGGGCCTGTTGACTGGGGTCAACAAATTTCATGATTACGTGTACGGCCTCCCCCAATTCACTGTCGAGACCGACCATCGCCCGCTGGTCAACATCATACAAAAAGACCTGAATGATATGACCCCTCACCTCCAGCGCATTCTGCTTAAACTCCGGCGGTACGATTTCCAGCTCCCATACACCCCGGGCAAGGACCTGATCATAGCCGACGCTCTGTCCAGGGCAGTCAACACCCCGTGTGACCCAGAGGGGTTCGTCTGCCAGGTTGACGCCCATGTGGCCTTCACAGCCTCCAATCTGCCGGCCACGGATGAACGCCTCGTCCAAATTCGCCGCGAGACTGCGGCTGACCCTTTGCTACAGTGTGTCATGCGCCACCTAACAGACGGGTGACTCAAGGGCCAATGCCCGCAGTTCTACAACATCAGAGACGATCTGGCGGTAGTCGATGGTGTCCTCCTGAAGCTGGACCGCATCGTGATCCTGCACAGCATGCGCCAGCTTGTCTTGGAACAGCTACACGAGGGCCATCTTGGCGTGGAGAAGTGGCGACGGAGGGCCCGAGAGGCTGTGTACTGGCCCGGCATCAATGAGGACATCACCAACACAGTGCTCAACTGCCCCACCTGTCAGCGATTCCAGCCGGCCCAACCACGTGAGACCCTACAGCCCCATGAGTTGGTCACGTCCCCTTGGTCTAAGGTAGGCGTTGACCTGTTCCACGCGCTGGGCAGGGACTATGTTCTGATCGTAGACTATTTTTCGAACTACCCGGAGGTCGTACGCCTGCACAACATCACATCATCGGCGGTCATCCGTGCCTGCAAGGAGACCTTTGCTCGTCACGGCATCCCACTCACTGTGATGTCGGACAATGGCCCCTGTTTCGCGAGCCAGGAATGGTCCAACTTCGCCAGCAGGTACAACTTGTGCATGTGACATCCAGTCCCCTGCACCCCCAGTCAAATGGCAAAGCAGAGAAGGGCGCCCACATAGTCAAACGGCTCCTCTGCAAGGCTGCCGATGCAGGATCCGACTTCTGCCTCACCCTGCTGGCCTATCGCTCCGCCCCACTGTCCACGGGCCTGTCACCAGCCCAGCTGCTCATGGGTCGCACCCTCAGGACCACGGTGCCGTCCATTCACGTCCCAGACCTCGATCACGTTCCGGTCCTTCAGCGGATGCAACAGTCTCGTGCACAACACAAGGCGGCGCATGACGCTCGGGCGACTGATCTCCCTGCTCTGGCGCCGGATGACAACGTCCGCATCCATCTTCCGGATGGTGGCTGGTCTGCAACTGCTGTGGTTCTTCGGCAGGTGTCTCCCCGCTCGTTCCTGGTTCGTCTGCCAGATGGTTCCATTCGCCGCCGCAATCGGCGTGCCCTTCATCTGGTTCCGCGCTCGCTACGTGATCCTCCACCGGTGCCACGCCCTCCTGTTGTCCCTAACCTGGACTGTGCAGAGATTCCGGATACTCTGCATCCTCCTCACTCTGCCGCAGTCCAGCCCGATCCTCAGCCGGTGGCTCCTGACCCACCCTTGAGGCGGTCAACCAGAATTCGTCGCCCACCTCAGAGACTTGACTTATGAGTTTTACGATGTTGGACTCTTTGATCTGTTCTGTTATCCTGTTTCATCGTTCCAGTAGTTTGTATAGAATGTTCATTTCGTTGTTGGTGTGACACCCTATTTCCCTGCACCAGGCACCTTCCCGTGTAAATAGATTAGCCTCATGTACATAGTCATGTAAATAACACGCACACACATAGTCAGGTACATTCACTACACAATATTTATTGTCACACAGACACATAACAAAGAACAAAGAACAAAGAAATGTACAGTACAGGAACAGGCCCTTCGGCCCTCCAAGCCCGTGCCGACCATGCTGCCCAACTAAACTACAATCTTCTACACTTCCTGGGTCCGTATCCTTCTATTCCCATCCTATTCATATATTTGTCAAGATGCCCCTTAAATACCCCTGTCGTCCCTGCTTCCACCACCTCCTCCGGTAGCGAGTTCCAGGCACCCACTACCCTCTGCGTAAAAAACTTGCCTCGTACATCTACTCTAAACCTTGCCCCTCTCACCTTAAACCTATGCCCCCAGTAATTGACCCCTCTACCCTGGGGAAAAGCCTCTGACTATCCACTCTGTCTATGCCCCTCATAATTTTATATACCTCTATCAGGTCTCCCCTCAACCTCCTTCGTTCCAGTGAGAACAAACCGAGTTTATTCAACCGCTCCTCATAGCTAATGCCCTCCATACCAGGCAACATTCTGGTAAATCTCTTCTGCACCCTCTCTAAAGCCTCCACATCCTTCTGGTAGTGTGGCGACCAGAATTGAACACTATACTCCAAGTGTGGCCTAACTAAGGTTCTATACAGCTGCAACATGACTTGCCAATTCTTATACTCAATGCCCCGGCCAATGAAGGCAAGCATGCCGTATGCCTTCTTGACTACCTGCTCCACCTGTGTTGCCCCTTTCAATGACCTGTGGACCTGTACTCCTAGATCTCTTTGACTTTCAATACTCTTGAGGGTTCTACCATTCACTGTATATTCCCTACCTGCATTAGACCTTCCAAAATGCATTACCTCACATTTGTCCGGATTAAACTCCATCTGCCATCTCTCCGCCCAAGTCTCCAGACAATCTAAATCCTGCTGTATCCTCCGACAGTCCTCATCGCTATCCGCAATTCCACCAACCTTTGTGTCGTCTGCAAACTTACTAATCAGACCAGTTACATTTTCCTCCAAATCATTTATATATACTACAAAGAGCAAAGGTCCCAGCACTGATCCCTGTGGAACACCACTGGTCACAGCCCTCCAATTAGAAAAGCATCCCTCCATTGCTACTCCCTGCCTTCTATGGCCTAGCCAGTTCTGTATCCACCTTGCCAGCTCACCCCTGATCCCGTGTGACTTCACCTTTTGTACTAGTCTACCATGAGGGACCTTGTCAAAGGCCTTACTGAAGTCCATATAGACAACATCTACTGCCCTACCTGCATCAATCATCTTAGTGACCTCCTCAAAAAACTCTATCAAGTTGGTGAGACACGACCTCCCCTTCACAAAACCGCGCTGCCTCTCACTAATACGTCCATTTGCTTCCAAATGGGAGTAGATCCTGTCTCGAAGAATTCTCTCCAGTAATTTCCCTACCACTGAAGTAAGGCTCACCGGCCTGTAGTTCCCGGGATTATCCTTGCTACCCTTCTTAAACAGAGGAACAACATTGGCTATTCTCCAGTCCTCCGGGACATCCCCTGAAGACAGCGAGGATCCAAAGATTTCTGTCAAGGCCTCAGCAATTTCCTCTCCAGTCTCCTTCAGTATTCTGGGGTAGATCCCATCAGGCCCTGGGGACTTATCTACCTTAATATTTTTTAAGGCACCCAACACCTCGTCTTTTTGGATCACAATGTGACCCAGGCTATCTACACCCCCTTCTCCAGACTCAACATCTACCAATTCCTTCTCTTTGGTGAATACTGATGCAAAGTATTCATTTAGTACCTCGCCCATTTCCTCTGGCTCCACACATAGATTCCCTTGCCTATCCTTCAGTGGGCCAACCCTTTCCCTGGCTACCCTCTTGCTTTTTATGTACGTGTAAAAAGCCTTGGGATTTTCCTTAACCCTATTTGCCAATGACTTTTCGTGACCCCTTCTAGCCCTCCTGACTCCTTGCTTAAGTTCCTTCCTACTTTCCTTATATTCCACGCAGGCTTCGTCTGTTCCCAGCCTTTTAGCCCTGACAAATGCCTCCTTTTTCTTTTTGACGAGGCCTACAATATCACTCGTCATCCAAGGTTCCCGAAAATTGCTGTATTTATCTTTCTTCCTCACAGGAACATGCCGGTCCTGTATTCCTTTCAACTGCCACTTGAAAGCCTCCCACATGTCAGATGTTGATTTGCCCTCAAACATCCGCCCCCAATCTATGTTCTTCAGTTCCCGCCTAATATTGTTATAATTAGCCTTCCCCCAATTTAGCACATTCATCCTCGGACCACTCTTATCCTTGTCCACCAGTACTTTAAAACTTACTGAATTGTGGTCACTGTTACCGAAATGCTCCCCTACTGAAACATCTACCACCTGGCCGGGCTCATTCCCCAATACCAGGTCCAGTACCGCAACTTCCCGAGTTGGACTGTCTACATATTGTTTTAAGAAGCCCTCCTGGATGCTCCTTACAAACTCCGCCCCGTCTAAGCCCCTGGCACTAAGTGAGTCCCAGTCAATATTGGGGAAGTTGACGTCTCCCATCACCACAACCCTGTTGTTTTTACTCTTTTCCAAAACCTGTCTACCTATCTGCTCCTCTATCTCCCGCTGGCTGTTGGGAGGCCTGTAGTATACCCCCAACATTGTGACTGCACCCTTCTTATTCCTGATCTCTACCCATATAGCCTCACTGCCCTCTGAGGTGTCCTCTCGCAGTAAAGCTGTGATATTCTCCCGAACAAGTAGCGCAACTCCACCTCCCCTTTTACATCCCCCTCTCTCCCGCCTGAAACATCTAAATCCTGGAACGTTTAGCAGCCAATCCTGCCCTTCCCTCAACCAAGTCTCTGTAATGGCCACAACATCATAGTTCCAAGTACTAATCCAAGCTCTAAGTTCATCTGCCTTACCCGTAATGCTCCTTGCATTAAAACATATGCACTTCAGGCCACCAGACCCGCTGTGTTCAGCAACTTCTCCCTGTCTGCTCTGCCTCAGAGCCCCACTGTCCCTATTCCCTAGTTCTCCCTCAATACCTTCTGACCTATTGCTCCCGTGCCCACCCCCCTGCCATACTAGTTTAAACCCTCCCGTGTGACACTAGCAAACCTCGCGGCCAGGATATTTATGCCTCTCCGGTTTAGATGCAACCCGTCCTTCTTATACAGGTCACATCTGCCCCGGAAGAGCTCCCAGTGGTCCAGATATTCTTTATATCACTGCAGTTTATACAACACTGCAGCCAATCACCAGTGAGAGCACACGCACTATAAAGACAGGGGACAGGAGAGTTCCCGCTCATTCTAGCAGCAGCCAGCTCAGAGCACAGAGCTCACAGCCTGCAACACAGACATTCACCATGTGCTGAGTGCCTCACCTGGTAAGGACTAGGCAAGGGTCAACAGTTAAAGCTGGTATTGCATTTCCCCACAGTTCAAGTGTGTTAATATAGTTAACCTTATAATAAAATAGAGTTGCACCAGTTCCAGTGTTGGTGACCTGTTTGTGATCCCGAACACCCAACACACCACCTGGCTCTCCCTCTCTCACACCCGCGCTCTCTCTCTCGCTATCTGTCCATGTCTGTTTCACCGTCTCTCTCTCTCGATCTTCCAGGCACATTCTGGATGAATCCACAGTTTAAGATAACACTGGATCAGAAGGACCCTGATGATGATGGTGGGGAGGATGGGTGCAGTTTCTTGGTTGCTCTAATCCAGAAAAACCGCAGGACGCAGAGAAAGATGGGAGAGGACATGCACACTATTGGATTCGCAGTTTACGATGTGAGCTCCACTCCGCAATATTACATCACACAATCAGAGATCCACAGCCCCACTCTCCCCATAGCCCTGTATCAATCCCAAACTATTCCCACTGTCCCACTCTCCCATAGCCCTGTATCAATCCCAAACTATTCCCACTGTCCCACTCTCCCATAGCCCTGTATCAATCCCAAACTATTCCCACTGCCCCACTCTCTCCCCATAGCCCTGTATCAATCCCAAACTAATCCCACTGTCCCGCACTCTCCCCATAGCCATGTATCAATCCCAAACTAATCCCACTGCCCCGCTCTCCCCATAGCCCTGTATCAATCCCCAAACTAATCCCACTGCCCCACTCTCTCCCCATAGCCATGTATCAATCCCAAACTAATCCCACTGCCCCACTCTCCCCATAGCCCTGAATCAATCCCAAACTAATCCCACTGTCCCGCACTCTCCCCATAGCCATGTATCAATCCCAAACTAATCCCACTGCCCCACTCTCCCCATAGCCCTGTATCAATCCCAAACTATTCCCACTGTCCCACTCTCCCATAGCCCTGTATCAATCCCAAACTATTCCCACTGCCCCACTCTCTCCCCATAGCCCTGTATCAATCCCAAACTAATCCCACTGTCCCGCACTCTCCCCATAGCCCTGTATCAATCCCAAACTAATCCCACTGCCACGCTCTCCCCATAGCCCTGTATCAATCCCCAAACTAATCCCACTGTCCCGCTCTCTCCCCATAGCCCTGTATCAATCCCCAAACTAATCCCACTGTCCCACTCTCTCCCCATAGCCCTGTATCAATCCCAAACTAATCCCACTGCCCCGCTCTCTCCCCATAGCCCTGTATCAATCCCAAACTATCCCCACTGCCCCACTCTCTCCCCATAGCCCTGTATCAATCCCACTGCCCCACTCTCTCCCCATAGCCCTGTATCAATCCCACTGCCCCACTCTCCCATAGCCCTGTATCAATCCCAAACTATTCCCACTGCCCCACTCTCTGCCCATAGCCCTGTATCAATCCCAAACTATCCCCACTGCCCCACTCTCTCCCCATAGCCCTGTATCAATCCCACTGCCCCACTCTCCCATAGCCCTGTATCAATCCCAAACTATTCCCACTGCCCCACTCTCTCCCCATAGCCCTGTATCAATCCCAAACTATCCCAACTGCCCCACTCTCTCCCATAGCCCTGTATCAATCCCAAACTAATCCCACTGTCCTGCTCTCTCCCCATAGCCCTGTATCAATCCCAAACTATCCCAACTGCCCCACTCTCTCCCATAGCCCTGTATCAATCCCAAACTAATCCCACTGCCCCACTCTCTCCCCATAGACCTGTATCAATCCCAAACTATCCCCACTGCCCCACTCTCTGCCCATAGCCCTGTATCAATCCCAAACTATCCCAACTGCCCCACTCTCTCCCCATAGCCCTGTATCAATCCCAAACTATCCCCACTGTCCCACTCTCTGCCCATAGCCCTGTATCAATCCCAAACTAATCCCACTGCCCCACTCTCTCCCATAGCCCTGTATCAATCCCAAACTATCCCAACTGCCCCACTCTCTCCCCATAGCCCTGTATCAATCCCAAACTATCCCCACTGCCCCACTCTCTGCCCATAGCCCTGTATCAATCCCAAACTAATCCCACTGCTCCACTCTCTCCCCATAGCCCTGTATCAATCACAAACTATCCCCACTGCCCCACTCTCTCCCCATAGCCCTGTAACAATCCCCAAACTAATCCCACTGCCCCACTCTCTACCCATAGCCCTGTAACAATCCCCAAACTAATCCCACTGCCCCACTCTCTCCCCATAGTCCTGTATCAATCCCCAAACTAATCCCACTGCCCCACTCTCTCCTATAGCCTTGTATCAATCCTCAAACTAATCCCACTGCCCCGCTCTCTCCCCATAGCTCTGTATCAACCCTCAAACTAACCCACTGCCCCACTATCTCCCATAGCCCTGTATCAATCCCCAAACTAATCCCACTGCCCCGCTCTCTCCCCATAGACCTGTATCAATCCCAAACTAATCCCACTGTCCTGCTCTCTCCCCATAGCCCTGTATCAATCCCACTGCCCCACTCTCTTCCCATAGCCCTGTATCAATCCCACTGCCCCACTCTCTCCCCATAGCCCTGTATCAATCCTCAAACTAATTCCACTGCCCCGCTCTCTCCCATAGCCCTGTATCAATCCCCAAACTAATCCCACTGCCCCGCTCTCTCCCCATAGCCCTGTATCAATCCTCAACCTAATCCCACTGCCCCACTCTCTCCCCATAGCCCTGTATCAATCCCAAACTATTCCCACTGCCCCACTCTCTCCCCATTGCCCTGTATCAATCCCCAACTAATCCCACTGCCCCACTCTCTGCCCATAGCCCTGTATCAATCCCAAACTAATTCCACTGCCCCACTCTCTCCCCATAGCCCTGTACCAATCCCAAACTATTCCCACTGCCCCACTCTCTCCCCATAGCCCTGTATCAATCCCCAAACTAATCCCACTGCCCCGCTCTCTCCCCATCGCCCTGTATCAATCTCCAAACTAATCCCACTGCCCCACTCTCTCCTCATAGCCCTGTATCAATCCCTAAACAAATCCCATTGCATCGCTCTCTCCCCAATAGCCCAGTATCAATTGCCAAACTAATCCCACTGCCTCGCTCTCTCCCCATAGCCCGGTATCAATCCCCAAACTGATCCCACTGTCCCACTCTCTCCTCATAGCCCTGTATCAATCCCAAACTATCCCAACTGCCCCACTCTCTCCCCATAGCCCTGTATCAATCCCCAAGCTAATCCGACTGCCTCCCTCTCCCATAGCCCTGTATCAATCCCCAAACTAATCCCACTGCCCCACTATCTCCCCATAGCCCTGTATCAATCCACAACGTATTCCCACTGCCCAGCTCTCTCCCAACAGCCCTGTATCAATCCACAAAGTAATCCCACTGCCCCGCTCTCTCCCCATAGCCCTGTATCAATCCCCAAACAATTCCCACTGCCCCACTCTCTCCCATAGCCCTGTATCAATCCCCAAACTAATCCCACTGCCCCACTATCTCCCCATAGCCCTGTATCAATCCACAAAGTAATCCCACTGCCCCGCTCTCTCCCCATAGCCCTGTATCAATCCCCAAACAAATCCCACTGCCCCATTCTCTCCCCATAGCCCTGTATCAATCCCACTGCCCCATTTTCTCCCCATAGACGTATCAATCCCATTGCCCCATTCTCTCCCCATAGCCGTGCATCAACCCCACTCTCTCCTCATAGCCCTGTATCAATCCCACTGCTCCACTTTCTCCCCACAGCCCTGTATCAGTCCCACTGCCCCGCTCTCTCCCCATAGCCCTGTATCAATCCCACTGCCCCACTCTCTCCCCACAGCCCTGTATCAATCCCACTGCCCCACTCGCTCCCCATAGCCCTGTATCAATCCCACTGTCCCGCTCTCTCCCCATAGCACTGTATCAATCCCACTGCCACACTCTCTCCCCATAGCCCTGTATCAATCCCACTGCCCCACTCGCTCCCCATAGCCCTGTATCAATCCCACTGCCCCGCTCTCTCCCCATAGCCCTGTATCAATCCCACTGTCCCGCTCTCTCCCCATAGCCCTGTATCAATCCCACTGCCCCATTTTCTCCCCATAGTCGTATCAATCCCACTGCCCCACTCTCTCCCCATAGCCCTGTATCAATCCCACTGCTCCACTCTCTCCCCAAAGCCCTGTATCAATCCCACTGCCACACTCTCTCCCCATAGCCCTGTATCAATCCCACTGCCTCGCTCTCTCCCCATAGCCCTGTATCAATCCCACTGACCCACTCTCTCCCCATAGCCCTTTATCAATCCCACTGTCTCGCTCTCTATCCATAGCCCTGTATCAATCCCACTGTGCCACTCTCACCCCATAGCCCTGTATCAATCCCACTGCCACACTCTCTCCCCATAGCCCTGTATCAATCCCACTGCCCCACTCTCTCCCCATAGCCCTGTATCAATCCCACTGCCCCGCTCTCTCCCCATAGCCCTGTATCAATCCCACTGCCCCACTCTCTCCCCATCGCCCTGTATCAATCCCACTGCCCCACTCTCTCCCCATAACCCTGTATCAATCCCACTGCCCCACTCTCTCCCCATAGCCCTGTATCAATCCCACTGCCCTGCTCTCTCCCCATTGCCCTGTATCAATCCCACTGCCCCGCTCTCTCCCCATAGCCCTGTATCAATCCCACTGCCCCACTCTTTCCCCATAGCGCTGTATCAATCCCACTGCCCCACTCCCTCCCCATAGCCCTGTATCAATCCCACTGCCCCACTCTCTCCCCATAGCCCTGTATCAATCCCACTGCCCTGCTCTCTCACCATAGCCCTGTATCAATCCCACTGCCCCACTCTCTCCCCATAGCCCTGTATCAATCCCACTGCCCCACTCTCTCCCCATAGCCCTGTATCAATCCCACTCCCCTGCTCTCTCCCCATAGCCCTGTATCAATCCCACTGCCCCACTCTCTCCCCATAGCCCTGTATCAATCCCACTGCCCCACTCTCTCCCCATAGCCCTGTATCAATCCCACTGCACCGCTCTCTCCCCATAGCCCTGTATCAATCCCACTGCCCCACTCTCTCCCCATAGCCCTGTATCAATCCCACTGCCCCGCTCTTTCCCCATAGCCCTGTATCAATCCCACTACCCCACTCTCTCCCCATAGCCCTGTATCAATCCCACTGTCACACCCTCTCCCCATAGCCCTGTATCAATCCCACTGCCCCACTCTCTCCCCATAGCCCTGTATCAATCCCACTGCACCGCTCTCTCCCCATAGCCCTGTATCAATCCCACTGCCCCACTCTCTCCCCATAGCCCTGTATCAATCCCACTGCCCCACTCTCTCCCCATAGCCCTGTATCAATCCCACTGCACCGCTCTCTCCCCATAGCCCTGTATCAATCCCACTGCCCCACTCGCTCCCCATAGCCCTGTATCAATCCCACTGCACCGCTCTCTTCCCATAGCCCTGTATCAATCCCACTGCCCCACTCTCTCCCCATAGCCCTGTATCAATCCCACTGCCCCACTCTCTCCCCATAGCCCTGTATCAATCCCACTGCCCCAGTCTCTCCCCATAGCCCTGTATCGCTCAAACTGCCCCACTCTCTCCCCATAGCCCTGTATCAATCCCACTGACCCACTCTCTCCCATAGCCCTGTATCAATCCCACTGCCCCACTCTCTCCCCATAGCCCTGTATCAATTCCACTGCCCCACTCTCTCCCCATAGCCCTGTATCAATCCCACTACTCTACTCTCACCCTATAGCCCTGTATCAATCCCACTGCCCTGCTCTCTCCCCATAGCCCTGTATCAATCCCACTGCCCCACTCTCTCCTCATAGCCCTGTATCAATCCCACTGCCCCACTCTCTCCCCATAGCCCTGTATCAATCCCACTGCCCCACATTTTCCCCATAGCCCTGTATCAATCCCACTGCCCCACTCCCTCCCCGTAGCCCTGTATCAATCCCACTGCCCCACTCTCTCCCCATAGCCCGGTATCAATCCCACTGCCCCACTCCCTCCTCATAGCCCTGTATCAATCCCACTGCCCCGCTCTCTCCCCATAGCCCTGTATCAATCCCACTGACCCACTCTCTCCCCATAGCCCTGTATCGCTCAAACTGCCCCGCTCTCTCCCCATAGCCCTGTATCAATCCCACTGACCCACTCTCTCCCCATAGCCCTGTATCAATCCCACTGCCCCGCTCTCTCCCCATAGCCCTGTATCAATCCCACTGCCCCGCTCACTCTCCACAGTCCTGTATCAATCCCACTGCCACACCCTCTCCCCATAGCCCTGTATCAATCCCACTGCCCCACTCTCTCCCCATAGCCCTGTATCAATCCCACTGCCTCACTCTCTCCCCATCGCCCTGTATCAGTCCCACTGCCCCACGCTCACCCCATAGCCCTGTATCAATCCCACTGCCACACCCTCTCCCCATCGCCCTGTATCAATCTCACTGCCCCACTCTCTCCCCATAGCCCTGTATCAATCCCCAAACTAATCCCACTGCCCCACTCTCTCCCATAGCCCTGGAACAATCCCCAAACTAATCCCACTGCCCCACTCTCTCCTATAGCCTTGTATCAATCCTCAAACTAATCCCACTGCCCCGCTCTCTCCCATAGCCCTGTATCAATCCCCAAACTAATCCCACTGACCCGCTCTCTCCCCATAGACCTGTATCAATCCCAAACTAATCCCACTGTCCTGCTCTCTCCCCATAGCCCTGTATCAATCCCACTGCCCCACTCTCTCCCCATAGCCCTGTATCAATCCCACTGCCCCACTCTCTCCCCATTGCCCTGTATCAATCCTCAAACTAATTCCACTGCCCCGCTCTCTCCCATAGCCCTGTATCAATCCCACTGCCCCACTCTCTCCCCATAGCCCTGTATCAATCCCACTGCCCCAGTCTCTCCCCATAGCCCTCTATAGCTCAAACTGCCCCGCTCTCTCCCCATAGCCCTGTATAAATCCCACTGACCCACTCTCT
This sequence comes from Scyliorhinus torazame, assembly GCF_047496885.1. Lineage (NCBI taxonomy): Eukaryota > Metazoa > Chordata > Chondrichthyes > Carcharhiniformes > Scyliorhinidae > Scyliorhinus > Scyliorhinus torazame. The sequence continues at coordinate 356,475,308 of NC_092710.1, read as the reverse complement.
CCCATAGCCCTGTATCAATCCCACTGCCCCGCTCTATCCCCATTGCCCTGTATCAATCCCACTGCCCCACTCGCTCCCCATAGCCCTGTACCAATCCCACTGCCCCACTCTCACCCCATAGCCCTGTATCAATCCCACTGCCCCACTCTCTCCCCATAGCCCTGTATCAATCCCACTGCCCCACTCCCTCCCCATAGCCCTGTATCAATCCCACTGCCCCACTCTCTCCCCATAGCCCTTTATCAATCCCACTGTTCCGCTCTCTATCCATAGGCCTGTATCAATCCCACTGCCCCGCTCTCTCCCCATAGCCCTGTATCAATCCCACTGCCCCACTCTCTCTCCCCATAGCCCTGTATCAATCCCACTGCCCTGCTCTCTCCCCATACCCTGTATCAATCCCACTGCCCCACTCTCTCCCCATAGCCCTGTATCAATCCCACTGCCCCACTCTCTCCCCATAGCCCTGTATCAATCCCACTGCCCCACTCTCTCCCCATAGCCCTGTATCAATCCCACTGCCCCACTCTCTCCCCATAGCCCTGTATCAATCCCACTGCCCCACTCTCTCCCCATAGCCCTGTATCAAACCCACTGCCCCAGTCTCTCCCCATAGCCCTCTATCGCTCAAACTGCCCCGCTCTCTCCCCATAGTTCTGTATAAATCCCACTGACCCACTCTCTCCCATAGCCCTGTATCCATCCCACTGCCCCGCTCTATCCCCATAGCCCTGTATCAATCCCACTGCTCCACTCTCTCCCCAAAGCCCTGTATCAATCCCACTGCCCCGCTCTCTCCCCATAGCCCTGTATCAATCCCACTGCCTCGCTCTCTCCCATAGCCCTGTATCAATCCCACTGCCCCACTCTCTCCCCATAGCCCTGTATCAATCCCACTGACCCACTCCCTCCCCATAGCCCTGTATCAATCCCACTGCCCCGCTCTCTCCCCATAGACCTGTATCAATCCCACTGCCCCACTCTCTCCCCATAGCCCTGTATCAATCCCACTGCCCTGCTCTCTCCCCATAGCCCTGTATCAATCCCACTGCCTCACTCTCTCCCCATCGCCCTGTATCAATCCCACTGGCCCACGCTCACCCCATAGCCCTGTATCAATCCCACTGCCACACCCTCTCCCCATCGCCCTGTATCAATCTCACTGCCCCACTCTCTCCCCATAGCCCTGTATCAATCCCCAAACTAATCCCACTGCCCCACTCTCTCCCATAGCCCTGGAACAATCCCCAAACTAATCCCACTGCCCCACTCTCTCCCCATAGTCCTGTATCAATCCCCAAACTAATCCCACTGCCCCACTCTCTCCTATAGCCTTGTATCAATCCTCAAACTAATCCCACTGCCCCGCTCTCTCCCCATAGCCCTGTATCAATCCTCAAACTAATCCCACTGCCCCACTCTCTCCCATAGCCCTGTATCAATCCCCAAACTAATCCCACTGACCCGCTCTCTCCCCACAGACCTGTATCAATCCCAAACTAATCCCACTGTCCTGCTCTCTCCCCATAGCCCTGTATCAATCCCACTGCCCCACTCTCTCCCCAAAACCCTGTATCAATCCCACTGCCCCACTCTCTCCCCATTGCCCTGTATCAATCCTCAAACTAATTCCACTGCCCCGCTCTCTCCCATAGCCCTGTATCAATCCCCAAACTAATCCCACTGCCCCGCTCTCTCCCCATAGCCCTGTATCAATCCCCAAACTAATCCCACAGCCCCACTCTCTCCCCATAGCCCTGTATCAATCCCAAACTATTCCCACAGCCCCACTCTCTCCCCATAGCCCTGTATCAATCCCCAAACTAATCCTACTGCCCCGCTCTCTCCCCATTGCCCTGTATCAATCCCCAAACTAATCCCACTGCCCCACTCTCTCCCCATAGCCCTGTATCAATCCCCAACTAATCCCACTGCCCCACTCTCTGCCCATAGCCCTGTATCAATCCCAAACTAATTCCACTGCCCCACTCTCTCCCCATAGCCCTGTACCAATCCCAAACTATTCCCACTGCCCCACTCTCTCCCCATAGCCCTGTATCAATCCCCAAACTAATCCCACTGCCCCACTCTCTCCCCATCGCCCTGTATCAATGTCCAAACTAATCCCACTGCCCCACTCTCTCCTCATAGCCCTGTATCAATCCCTAAACAAATCCCATTGCATCGCTCTCTCCCCAATAGCCCAGTATCAATTGCCAAACTAATCCCACTGCCTCGCTCTCTCCCCATAGCCCGGTATCAATCCCCAAACTAATCCCACTGTCCCACTCTCTCCTCATAGCCCTGTATCTATCCCAAACTATCCCAACTGCCCCACTCTCTCCCCATAGCCCTGTATCAATCCCCAAGGTAATCCGACTGCCTCACTCTCCCATAGCCCTGTATCAATCCCCAAACTAATCCCACTGCCCCGCTCTCTCCCCATAGCCCTGTATCAATCCCCAAACTAATCCCACAGCCCCACTCTCTCCCCATAGCCCTGTATCAATCCCAAACTATTCCCACTGCCCCACTCTCTCCCCATAGCCCTGTATCAATCCCCAAACTAATCCTACTGCCCCGCTCTCTCCCCATTGCCCTGTATCAATCCCCAAACTAATCCCACTGCCCCACTCTCTGCCCATAGCCCTGTATCAATCCCCAACTAATCCCACTGCCCCACTCTCTGCCCATAGCCCTGTATCAATCCCAAACTAATTCCACTGCCCCACTCTCACCCCATAGCCCTGTATCAATCCCACTGCCCCACTCTCTCCCCATAGCCCTGTATCAATCCCACTGCCCCACTCCCTCCCCATAGCCCTGTATCAATCCCACTGCCCCACTCTCTCCCCATAGCCCTTTATCAATCCCACTGTTCCGCTCTCTATCCATAGGCCTGTATCAATCCCACTGCCCCGCTCTCTCCCCATAGCCCTGTATCAATCCCACTGCCCCACTCTCTCTCCCCATAGCCCTGTATCAATCCCACTGCCCTGCTCTCTCCCCATACCCTGTATCAATCCCACTGCCCCACTCTCTCCCCATAGCCCTGTATCAATCCCACTGCCCCACTCTCTCCCCATAGCCCTGTATCAATCCCACTGCCCCACTCTCTCCCCATAGCCCTGTATCAATCCCACTGCCCCACTCTCTCCCCATAGCCCTGTATCAATCCCACTGCCCCACTCTCTCCCCATAGCCCTGTATCAAACCCACTGCCCCAGTCTCTCCCCATAGCCCTCTATCGCTCAAACTGCCCCGCTCTCTCCCCATAGTTCTGTATAAATCCCACTGACCCACTCTCTCCCATAGCCCTGTATCCATCCCACTGCCCCGCTCTATCCCCATAGCCCTGTATCAATCCCACTGCTCCACTCTCTCCCCAAAGCCCTGTATCAATCCCACTGCCCCGCTCTCTCCCCATAGCCCTGTATCAATCCCACTGCCTCGCTCTCTCCCATAGCCCTGTATCAATCCCACTGCCCCACTCTCTCCCCATAGCCCTGTATCAATCCCACTGACCCATTCCCTCCCCATAGCCCTGTATCAATCCCACTGCCCCGCTCTCTCCCCATAGACCTGTATCAATCCCACTGCCCCACTCTCTCCCCATAGCCCTGTATCAATCCCACTGCCCTGCTCTCTCCCCATAGCCCTGTATCAATCCCACTGCCTCACTCTCTCCCCATCGCCCTGTATCAATCCCACTGGCCCACGCTCACCCCATAGCCCTGTATCAATCCCACTGCCACACCCTCTCCCCATCGCCCTGTATCAATCTCACTGCCCCACTCTCTCCCCATAGCCCTGTATCAATCCCCAAACTAATCCCACTGCCCCACTCTCTCCCATATCCCTGGAACAATCCCCAAACTAATCCCACTGCCCCACTCTCTCCCCATAGTCCTGTATCAATCCCCAAACTAATCCCACTGCCCCACTCTCTCCTATAGCCTTGTATCAATCCTCAAACTAATCCCACTGCCCCGCTCTCTCCCCATAGCCCTGTATCAATCCTCAAACTAATCCCACTGCCCCACTCTCTCCCATAGCCCTGTATCAATCCCCAAACTAATCCCACTGACCCGCTCTCTCCCCACAGACCTGTATCAATCCCAAACTAATCCCACTGTCCTGCTCTCTCCCCATAGCCCTGTATCAATCCCACTGCCCCACTCTCTCCCCAAAACCCTGTATCAATCCCACTGCCCCACTCTCTCCCTATTGCCCTGTATCAATCCTCAAACTAATTCCACTGCCCCGCTCTCTCCCATAGCCCTGTATCAATCCCCAAACTAATCCCACTGCCCCGCTCTCTCCCCATAGCCCTGTATCAATCCCCAAACTAATCCCACAGCCCCACTCTCTCCCCATAGCCCTGTATCAATCCCAAACTATTCCCACAGCCCCACTCTCTCCCCATAGCCCTGTATCAATCCCCAAACTAATCCTACTGCCCCGCTCTCTCCCCATTGCCCTGTATCAATCCCCAAACTAATCCCACTGCCCCACTCTCTCCCCATAGCCCTGTATCAATCCCCAACTAATCCCACTGCCCCACTCTCTGCCCATAGCCCTGTATCAATCCCAAACTAATTCCACTGCCCCACTCTCTCCCCATAGCCCTGTACCAATCCCAAACTATTCCCACTGCCCCACTCTCTCCCCATAGCCCTGTATCAATCCCCAAACTAATCCCACTGCCCCACTCTCTCCCCATCGCCCTGTATCAATGTCCAAACTAATCCCACTGCCCCACTCTCTCCTCATAGCCCTGTATCAATCCCTAAACAAATCCCATTGCATCGCTCTCTCCCCAATAGCCCAGTATCAATTGCCAAACTAATCCCACTGCCTCGCTCTCTCCCCATAGCCCGGTATCAATCCCCAAACTAATCCCACTGTCCCACTCTCTCCTCATAGCCCTGTATCTATCCCAAACTATCCCAACTGCCCCACTCTCTCCCCATAGCCCTGTATCAATCCCCAAGGTAATCCGACTGCCTCACTCTCCCATAGCCCTGTATCAATCCCCAAACTAATCCCACTGCCCCGCTCTCTCCCCATAGCCCTGTATCAATCCCCAAACTAATCCCACAGCCCCACTCTCTCCCCATAGCCCTGTATCAATCCCAAACTATTCCCACTGCCCCACTCTCTCCCCATAGCCCTGTATCAATCCCCAAACTAATCCTACTGCCCCGCTCTCTCCCCATTGCCCTGTATCAATCCCCAAACTAATCCCACTGCCCCACTCTCTGCCCATAGCCCTGTATCAATCCCCAACTAATCCCACTGCCCCACTCTCTGCCCATAGCCCTGTATCAATCCCAAACTAATTCCACTGCCCCACTCTCTTCCCATAGCCCTGTACCAATCCCAAACTATTCCCACTGCCCCACTCTCTCCCCATAGCCCTGTATCAATCCCCAAACTAATCCCACTGCCCCACTCTCTCCCCATCGCCCTGTATCAATCCCTAAACAAATCCCATTGCATCGCTCTCTCCCCAATAGCCCAGTATCAATTGCCAAACTAATCCCACTGCCTCGCTCTCTCCCCATAGCCCGGTATCAATCCCCAAACTAATCCCACTGTCCCACTCTCTCCTCATAGCCCTGTATCTATCCCAAACTATCCCAACTGCCCCACTCTCTCCCCATAGCCCTGTATCAATCCCCAAGGTAATCCGACTGCCTCACTCTCCCATAGCCCTGTATCAATCCCCAAACTAATCCCACTGCCCCACTATCTCCCCATAGCCCTGTATCAATCCACAACGTAATCCCACTGCCCAGCTCTCTCCCAACAGCCCTGTATCAATCCACAAAGTAATCCCACTGCCCCGCTCTCTCCCAACAGCCCTGTATCAATCAAAAAACTAATGCCACAGCCCCGCTCTCTCCCCATAGCCCTGTATCAATCCACAAAGTAATCCCACTGCCCCGCTCTCTCCCCATAGCCCTGTATCAATCCCCAAACTAATCCCACTGCCCCGCTCTCTCCCCATAGCCCTGTATCAATCCCCAAGCTAATCCGACTGCCTCACTCTCCCATAGCCCTGTATCAATCCACAAAGTAATCCCACTGCCCCGCTCTCTCCCCATAGCCCTGTATCAATCCCCAAACTAATCCCACTGCCCCGCTCTCTCCCCATAGCCCTGTATGAATCCACAACGTAATCCCACTGCCCAGGTCTCTCCCAACAGCCCTGTATCAATCCCCAAACTAATCCCACAGCCCCACTCTCTCCCCATAGCCCTGTATCAATCCCCAAACTAATCCCACAGCCCCGCTCTCTCCCCATAGCCCTGTATCAATCCCCAAGCTAATCCGACTGCCTCACTCTCCCATAGCCCTGTATCAATCCACAAAGTAATCCCACTGCCCCGCTCTCTCCCCATAGCCCTGTATCAATCAAAAAACTAATGCCACAGCCCCGCTCTCTCCCCATAGCCCTGTATCAATCCACAAAGTAATCCCACAGCCCCGCTCTCTCCCCATAGCCCTGTATCAATCCACAACGTAATCCCACTGCCCAGCTCTCTCCCAACAGCCCTGTATCAATCCACAAAGTAATCCCACTGCCCCGCTCTCTCCCAACAGCCCTGTATCAATCAAAAAACTAATGCCACAGCCCCGCTCTCTCCCCATAGCCCTGTATCAATCCCCAAACTAATCCCACTGCCCCACTATCTCCCCATAGCCCTGTATCAATCCACAAACTAATCCCACTGCCCCGCTCTCTCCCCATAGCACTGTATCAATCCCACTGCCCCGTTCTCTCCCCATAGCCCTGTATCAATCCCACTGCCTCGCTCTCTCCCCATAGCCCTGTATCAATCCCACTGCCCCACTCTCTCCCCATAGCCCTGTATCAATCCCACTGACCCGCTCTCTCCCCATAGCCCTGTATCAATTCCCAAACCAATCCCACTGCCCCGCTCTCTCCCCATAGCCCTGTATCAATCCACAAACTAATCCCACTGCCCCGCTCTCTCCCCATAGCACTGTATCAATTCCCAAACCAATCCCACTGCCCCGCTCTCTCCCAATAGCCCAGTATCAATTGCCAAACTAATCCCACTGCCTCGCTCTCTCCCCATAGCCATGTATCAATCCCCAAACAAATCCCACTGCCCCACTCACTCCCCATAGCACTGTATCAATTCCCAAACCAATCCCACTGCCCCGCTCTCTCCCAATAGCCCAGTATCAATTGCCAAACTAATCCCACTGCCTCGCTCTCTCCCCATAGCCATGTATCAATCCCCAAACAAATCCCACTGCCCCACTCTCTCCCCATAGCCCTGTATCAATCCACAAAGAAATCCCACTGCCCCGCTCTCTCCCCATAGCCCTGTATCAATCCCCAAACAAATCCCACTGCCCCACTCTCTCCCCATAGCCCTGTATCAATCCCACTGCTCCATTTTCTCCCCATAGTCGTATCAATCCCACTGCCCCATTCTCTCCCCATAGCCGTGTATCAACCCCACTGCCCCACTCTCTCCTCATAGACCTGTATCAATCCCACTGCTCCACTCTCTCCCCACAGCCCTGTATCAGTCCCACTGCCCCGCTCTCTCCCCATAGCCCTGTATCAATCCCACTGCCACACTCTCTCCCCAAAGCCCTGTATCAATCCCAATGCCACACTCTCTCCCCATTGCCCTGTATCAATCCCACTGCCCCACTCGCTCCCCATAGCCCTGTATCAATCCCACTGTCCCGCTCTCACCCCATAGCCCTGTATCAATCCCACTGCCCCATTTTCTCCCCATAGTCGTATCAATCCCACTGCCCCATTCTCTCCCCATAGCCCTGTATCAACCCCACTGCCCCACTCTCTCCTCATAGCTCTGTATCAATCCCACTGCTCCACTCTCTCCCAAAAGCCCTGTATCAATCCCACTGCCACACACTCTCCCCATAGCCCTGTATCAATCCCACTGCCCCACTCTCTCCCCATAGCCCTTTATCAATCCCACTGTTCTGCTCTCTATCCATAGGCCTGTACCAATCCCACTGCCCCACTCTCACCCCATAGCCCTGTATCAATCCCACTGCCCCACTCTCTCCCCATAGCCCTGTATCAATCCCACTGCCCCACTCCCTCCCCATAGCCCTGTATCAATCCCACAGCCCCACTCTCTCCCCATAGCCCTTTATCAATCCCACTGTTCCGCTCTCTATCCATAGGCCTGTATCAATCCCACTGCCCCGCTCTCTCCCCATAGCCCTGTATCAATCCCACTGCCCCACTCTCTCTCCCCATAGCCCTGTATCAATCCCACTGCCCTGCTCTCTCCCCATACACTGTATCAATCCCACTGCCCCACTCTCTCCCCATAGCCCTGTATCAATCCCACTGCCCCACTCTCTCCCCATAGCCCTGTATCAATCCCACTGCCCCACTCTCTCCCCATAGCCCTGTATCAATCCCACTGCCCCACTCTCTCCCCATAGCCCTGTATCAATCCCACTGCCCCACTCTCTCCCCATAGCCCTGTATGAATCCCACTGCCCCAGTCTCTCCCCATAGCCCTCTATCGCTCAAACTGCCCCGCTCTCTCCCCATAGCCCTGTATCAAGCCCACTGACCCACTCTCTCCCATAGCCCTGTATCAATCCCACTGCCCCGCTCTATCCCCATAGCCCTGTATCAATCCCACTGCTCCACTCTCTCCCCAAAGCCCTGTATCAATCCCACTGCCACACTCTCTCCCCATAGCTCTGTGTCAATCCCACTGCCCCACTCTCTCCCCATAGCCCTTTATCAATCCCACTGTCCCGCTCTCTCCCATAGCCCTGTATCAATCCCACTGCCCCACTCTCACCCCATAGCCCTGTATCAATCCCACTGCCCCACTCTCTCCCCATAGCCCTGTATCAATCCCACTGACCCACTCCCTCCCCATAGCCCTGTATCAATCCCACTGCCCCGCTCTCTCCCCATAGACCTGTATCAATCCCACTGCCCCACTCTCTCCCCATAGCCCTGTATCAATCCCACTGCCCTGCTCTCTCCCCATAGCCCTGTATCAATCCCAGGGCCCCACTCTCTCCCCATAGCCCTGTATCAATCCCACTGCCCCACTCTCTCCCCATAGCCCTGTATCAATCCCACTGCCCCACTCTCTCCCCATAGCCCTGTATCAATCCCACTGCCCCAGTCTCTCCCCATAGCCCTGTATCGCTCAAACTGCCCCACTCTCTCCCCATAGCCCTGTATCAATCCCACTGACCCACTCTCTCCCATAGCCCTGTATCAATCCCACTGCCCCACTCTCTCCCCATAGCCCTGTATCAATTCCACTGCCCCACTCTCTCCCCATAGCCCTGTATCAATCCCACTACTCTACTCTCACCCTATAGCCCTGTATCAATCCCACTGCCCTGCTCTCTCCCCATAGCCCTGTATCAATCCCACTGCCCCACTCTCTCCTCATAGCCCTGTATCAATCCCACTGCCACACCCTCTCCCCATAGCCCTGTATCAAACCCACTGCCCCACTCTCTCCCCATAGCCCTGTATCAATCCCACTGACCCACTCTCTCTCCCCATAGCCCTGTATCAATCCCACTGCCTCACTCTCTCCCCATAGCCCTGTATCAATCCCACTGCCCCGCTCTCTCCCCATAGCCCTGTATCAATCCCACTGCCCCACTCTCTCCCCATAGCTCTGTATCAATCCCACTACTCCACTCTCACCCTATAGCCCTGTATCAATCCCACTGCCCTGCTCTCTCCCCATAGCCCTGTATCAATCCCACTGCCCCACTCTCTCCTCATAGCCCTGTATCAATCCCACTGCCCCACTCTCTCCCCATAGCCCTGTATTAATCCCACTGCCCAGCTCTCTCCCCATAGCCCTGTATCAATCCCACTGCCCCGCTCACTCTCCATAGTCCTGTATCAATCCCACTGCCCCACACTCTCCCCATAGCCCTGTATCAATCCCATTGCCCCGCTCACACTCCATCGCCCTGTATCAATCCCACTGCCACACCCTCTCCCCATAGCCCTGTATCAATCCCACTGCCCCACTCTCTCCCCATAGCCCTGTATCAATCCCACTGCCTCACTCTCTCCCTATCGCCCTGTATCAATCCCACTGCCCCACGCTCACCCCATAGCCCTGTATCAATCCCACTGCCACTCCCTCTCCCCATCGCCCTGTATCAATCCCACTGCCCCACTCTCTCCCCATAGGCCTGTATCAATCCCCAAACTAATCCCACTGCCCCACCCTCTCCCACAGCCCTCTAACAATCCCCAAACTAATCCCACTGCCCCACTCTCTCCCCATAGTCCTGTATCAATCCCCAAACTAATCCCACTGCCCCACTCTCTCCTATAGCCTTGTATCAATCCTCAAATTAATCCCACTGCCCCGCTCTCTCCCCATAGCCCTGTATCAATCCTCAAACTAATCCCACTGCCCCACTCTCTCCCATAGCCCTGTATCAATCCCGAAACTAATCCCACTGCCCCGCTCTCTCCCCATAGACCTGTATCAATCCCAAACTAATCCCACTGTCCTGCTCTCTCCCCATAGCCCTGTATCAATCCCACTGCCCCACTCTCTCCCCATAGCCCTGTATCAATCCCACTGCCCCACTCTCTCCCCATTGCCCTGTATCAATCCTCAAACTAATTCCACTGCCCCGCTCTCTCCCATAGCCCTGTATCAATCCCACTGCCCCACTCTCTCCCCATAGCCCTGTATCAATCCCACTGCCCCACTCTCTCCCCATTGCCCTGTATCAATCCTCAAACTAATTCCACTGCCCCGCTCTCTCCCATAGCCCTGTATCAATCCCCAAACTAATCCCACTGCCCCGCTCTCTCCCCATAGCCCTGTATCAATCCCCAAACTAATCCTACTGCCCCGCTCTCTCCCCATTGCCCTGTATCAATCCCCAACTAATCCCACTGCCCCACTCTCTGCCCATAGCCCTGTATCAATCCCAAACTAATTCCACTGCCCCACTCTCTCCCCATAGCCCTGTACCAATCCCAAACTATTCCCACTGCCCCACTCTCTCCCCATAGCCCTGTATCAATCCCCAAACTAATCCCACTGCCCCACTCTCTCCCCATCGCCCTGTATCAATGTCCAAACTAATCCCACTGCCCCACTCTCTCCTCATAGCCCTGTATCAATCCCTAAACAAATCCCATTGCATCGCTCTCTCCCCAATAGCCCAGTATCAATTGCCAAACTAATCCCACTGCCTCGCTCTCTCCCCATAGCCGGGTATCAATCCCCAAACTAATCCCACTGTCCCACTCTCTCCTCATAGCCCTGTATCTATCCCAAACTATCCCAACTGCCCCACTCTCTCCCCATAGCCCTGTATCAATCCCCAAACTAATCCGACTGCCTCACTCTCCCATAGCCCTGTATCAATCCCCAAACTAATCCCACTGCCCCACTATCTCCCCATAGCCCTGTATCAATCCACAACGTAATCCCACTGCCCAGCTCTCTCCCAACAGCCCTGTATCAATCCACAAAGTAATCCCACTGCCCCGCTCTCTCCCCATAGCCCTGTATCAATCCCAAACTAATCCCACTGCCCCACTCTCTCCCCATAGCCCTGTATCAATCCACAAAGTAATCCCACTGCCCCGCACTCTCCCCATAGCACTGTATCAATCCCCAAACCAATCCCACTGCCCCGCTCTCTCCCAACAGCCCTGTATCAATCCACAAAGTAATCCCACTGCCCCGCTCTCTCCCCATAGCCCTGTATCAATCCCCAAGCTAACCCGACTGCCTCACTCTCCCATAGCCCTGTATCAATCCACAAACTAATCCCACTGCCCCTCTCTCCCCATAGCCCTGTATCAATCCACAAAGTAATCCCACTGCCCCGCTCTCTCCCCATAGCCCTGTATCAATCCCCAAACAAATCCCACTGCCCCACTCTCTCCCAACAGCCCTGTATCAATCCACAAAGTAATCCCACTGCCCAGCTCTCTCCCAACAGCCCTGTATCAATCCACAAAGTAATCCCACTGCCCCGCTCTCTCCCCATAGCCCTGTATCAATCCCACTGCCCCGCTCTCTCCCAATAGCCCTGTATCAATCCCACTGCCCTGCTCTCTCCCCATAGCCCTGTATCAATCCCCAAACTAATCCCACTGCCCCGCTCTCTCCCCATAGCCCTGTATCAATCCACAAAGTAATCCCACTGCCCAGCTCTCTCCCAACAGCCCTGTATCAATCCACAAAGTAATCCCACTGCCCCGCTCTCTCCCCATAGCCCTGTATCAATCCTCAAACTAATTCCACTGCCCCGCTCTCTCCCATAGCCCTGTATCAATCCCCAAACTAATCCCACTGCCCCGCTCTCTCCCCATAACCCTGTATCAATCCCCAAACTAATCCCACTGCCCCACTCTCTCCCCATAGCCCTGTATCAATCCCAAACTATTCCCACTGCCCCACTCTCTCCCCATAGCCCTGTATCAATCCCCAAACTAATCCTACTGCCCCGCTCTCTCCCCATTGCCCTGTATCAATCCCCAACTAATCCCACGGCCCCACTCTCTGCCCATAGCCCTGTATCAATCCCAAACTAATTCCACTGCCCCACTCTCTCCCCATAGCCCTGTATCAATCCCCAAACTAATCCCACTGCCCCACTCTCTGCCCATAGCCCTGTATCAATCCCCAAACTAATCCCACTGCCCCACTCTCTCCTCATAGCCCTGTATCAATCCCTAAACAAATCCCATTGCATCGCTCTCTCCCCAATAGCCCTGTATCAATTGCCAAACTAATCCCACTGCCTCGCTCTCTCCCCATAGCCGGGTATCAATCCCCAAACTAATCCCACTGTCCCACTCTCTCCTCATAGCCCTGTATCAATCCCAAACTATCCCAACTGCCCCACTCTCTCCCCATAGCCCTGTATCAATCCCCAAGCTAATCCGACTGCCTCACTCTCCCATAGCCCTGTATCAATCCCCAAACTAATCCCACTGCCCCACTATCTCCCCATAGCCCTGTATGAATCCACAACGTAATCCCACTGCCCAGGTCTCTCCCAACAGCCCTGTATCAATCCACAAAGTAATCCCACAGCCCCGCTCTCTCTCCATAGCCCTGTATCAATCCCCAAACAAATCCCACTGCCCTGCTCTCTCCCAACAGCCCTGTATCAATCCCACTGCCCCACTCTCTCCCCATAGCCCTGTATCAATCCCACTGCCTCGCTCTCTCCCCATCGCCCTGTATCAATCCCACTGCCCCGCTCTCTCCCCATAGCCCTGTATCAATCCACAAAGTAATCCCACTGCCCTGCTCTCTCCCCATAGCCCTGTATCAATCCCACTGCCCCGCTCTCTCCCAATAGCCCAGTATCAATTGCCAAACTAATCCCACTGCCTCGCTCTCTCCCCATAGCCATGTATCAATCCCCAAACAAATCCCACTGCCCCACTCTCTCCCCATAGCCCTGTATCAATCCCACTGCCACACCCTCTCCCCATAGCCCTGTATCAATCCCACTGCCACACCCTCACCCCATAGCCCTGTATCAATCCCACTGCCCCACTCTCTCCCCATAGCCCTGTATCAATCCCACTGCCCCACTCTCTCCCCATAGCCCTGTATCAATCCCACTGCTCCACTCTCTCCCCATAGCCCTGTATCAATCCCACTGCCCCGCTCTCTCCCCATAGCCCTGTTTCAATCCCACTGCCCCACTCTCTCCCCATAGCCCTGTATCAATCCCACTGCCCCACCCTCTCCCCATAGCCCTGTTTCAATCCCACTGCCCCACTCTCCCCACAGCCCTGTATCAATCCTACTGCCCCACTCTCTCCCCATAGCCCTGTATCAATCCCACTGCCCCACTCTCACCCCGTAGCCCTATATCAATCCCACTGCCCCACTCTCTCCCCATAGCCCTGTATCAATCCCACTGCCCCGCTCTGTCCCCATAGCCCTGTATCAGTCCCACTGCCCCGCTCTCTCCCCATAGCCCTGTATCAATCCCACTGCCCCGCTCACTCCCCATAGCCCTGTATCAATCCCACTGCCCCACTCTCTCCCCATAGCCCTGTATCAATCCCACTGCCCCACTCTCTCCCCATAGCCCTGTATCAATCCCACTGCCTCGCTCTCTCCCCATAGCCCTGCATCAATCCCACTGCCCCGCTCACTCCCCATAGCCCTGTATCAATCCCACTGCCCCACTCTCTCCCCATAGCCCTGTATCAATCCCACTGCCCCGCTCTCTCCCCATAGCCCTGTATCAATCCCACTGCCCCGCTCACTCCCCATAGCCCTGTATCAATCCCACTGCCCCGCTCTCTCCCCATAGCCCTGTATCAATCCCACTGCCCCACTCTCTCCCCATAGCCCTGTATCAATCCCACTGCCCCACTCTCTCCCCATAGCCCTGTCTCAATCCCACTGACCCACTCTCTGCCGATAGCCCTTTATCAATCCCACTGCCCCACTCTCTCCCCATAGCCCTGTATCAATCCCACTGCCCCACTCTCTCCCCATAGCCCTGTATCAATCCCACTGCTCCACTCTCTCCCCATAGCCCTGTATCAATCCCACTGCCCCGCGCTCACCCCATAGCCCTGTATCAATCCCACTGCCCCGCTCTCTCCCCATAGCCCTGTATCAATCCCACTGCCCCACTCTCTCCCCATAGCCCTGTATCAATCTCACTGCCACACTCTCTCCCCATAGCCCTGTATCAGGCAGTATTTTGCTGACGGTTTTTACTGTAGGAAATTTTGTGTTGTGTTCTTGCCAACATTCCGCACATTTAATGTTTGTGCCTCTCTTTTCGCTCTTTAGGTTCCAGATGAGGTACGTATGGAGACCTCCACTTTCATGGTGGTGAGGTTTGAGAAGTGACGTGACCGGCTGGTCCGATCCACTGGGCTGGGGTTTGGAAATGTTCAGTGATCGCTGGGTAAATATTGGGGGAGCACCGCACTGTCAGAGGGTCAGTACTGAGGGAGCGCTGCACTGTCAGAGGGTCAGTACTGAGGGAGTGCTGCACTGTCAGGGGGTCAGTACTGAGGGAGTGCCGCACTGTCAGAGGGTCAGTACTGAGGGAGTGCCGCACTGTCAGAGGGTCAGTACTGAGGGAGTGCCGCACTGTCAGAGGGTCAGTACTGGGGGAGCACCGCACTGTCAGAGGGTCAGTACTGAGGGAGCGCTGCACTGTCAGAGGGTCAGTACTGAGGGAGTGCCGCACTGTCAGAGTGTCAGTACTGAGGGAGTGCCGCACTGTCAGAGTGTCAGTATTGTAGGAGCGCTGCACTGTCAGAGGGTCAGTACTGAGGGAGTGCTGCACTGTCAGAGAATCAGTACTGAGGGAGCGCCGCACTGTCAGAGGGTCAGTACTGAGGGAGAGCTGCACTGTCAGAGGGTCAGTACTGAGGGAGTGCCGCACTGTCAGAGGGTCAGTACTGAGGGAGTGCCGCACTGTCAGAGGGTCAGTACTGAGGAAGTGCCGCACTGTCAGAGGGTCAGTACTGAGGGAGTGCCGCACTGTCAGAGGGTCAGTAATGAGGGAGTGCCGCACTGTCAGAGGGTCAGTACTGAGTGAGCGCCGCACTGTCAGAGGGTCAGTACTGAGGGAGTACCGCACTGTCAGAGGGTCAGTACTGAGGGAGTGCTGCCCTGTCAGAGGGACAGTACTGAGGGAGTGCCGCACTGTCAGAGGGTCAGTACTGAGGGAGTGCCGCACTGTCAGAGGGTCAGTACTGAGGGAGTGCCGCACTGTCAGAGAGTCAGTACTGAGGGAGTGCCGCACTGTCAGAGAGTCAGTACTGAGGGAGCGCCGCACTGTCAGACGGTCAGTACTGAGGGAGTGCCGCACTGTCAGAGGGTCAGTACTGAGGGAGAGCCGCACTGTCAGACGGTCAGTACTGAGGGAGTGCCGCACTGTCAGAGGGTCAGTACTGAGGGAGTGCCGCACTGTCAGAGGGTCAGTACTGAGGGAGTGCCGCACTGTCAGAGGAACAGTACTGAGGGAGTGCCGCACTGTCAGAGGGTCAGTACTGAGGGAGAGCCGCACTGTCAGAGGGTCAGTACTGAGGGACTGCTGCACTGTCAGAGGGTCAGTACTGAGGGAGTGCCGCACTGTCAGAGGGTCAGTACTGAGGGAGTGCCGCACTGTCAGAGGGTCAGTACTGAGGGAGTGCTGCACTGTCAGAGGGTCAGTACTGAGGGAGTGCCGCACTGTCAGAGGGTCAGTACTGAGGGAGCGCCGCACTGTCAGAGGGTCAGTACTGAGGGAGTGCCGCACTGTCAGAGGGTCAGTACTGAGGGAGTGCCGCACTGTCAGAGGGTCAGTACTGAGGGAGTGCCGCACTGCCAGAGGGTCAGTACTGAGGGAGTGCCAGAGGGTCAGTACTGAGGGAGTGCCGCACTGTCAGAGGGTCAGTACTGAGGGAGAGCTGCACTGTCAGAGGGTCAGTACTGAGGGAGTGCCGCACTGTCAGAGGGTCAGTACTGAGGAAGTGCCGCACTGTCAGAGGGTCAGTACTGAGGGAGTGCCGCACTGTCAGAGGGTCAGTACTGAGGGAGTGCTGCACTGTCAGAGGGTCAGTACTGAGGGAGTGCCGCACTGTCAGAGGGTCAGTACTGAGGGAGTGCTGCACTGTCAGAGGGTCAGTACTGAGGGAGTGCTGCACTGTCAGAGGGTCAGTACTGAGGGAGTGCTGCACTGTCAGAGGGTCAGTACTGAGGGAGTGCTGCACTGTCAGAGGGTCAGTACTGAGGGAGTGCTGCACTGTGAGAGGGTCAGTACTGAGGGTGTGCCGCATTGTCAGAGGGTCAGTACTGAGGGAGTGCTGCACTGTCAGAGGGTCAATACTGAGGGAGTGCTGCACTGTCAGAGGGTCAGTACTGAGGGAGTGCTGCACTGTCAGAGGGTCAGTACTGAGGGAGTGCTGCACTGTCAGAGGGTCAGTACTGAGGGAGTGCTGCACTGTGAGAGGGTCAGTACTGAGGGTGTGCCGCACTGTCAGAGGGTCAGTACTGAGGGAGTGCTGCACTGTCAGAGGGTCAATACTGAGGGAGTGCCGCACAGTCAGAGGGTCAGTACTGAGGGAGTGCTGCACTGTCAGAGGGTCAGTACTGAGGGAGTGCTGCACTGTCAGAGGGTCAATACTGAGGGAGTGCTGCACCTCAGATGAGGTGAGGAGCACGTTTGAGAAAGTAGGTCCTTAGCCAGTGCCTCGCAGCTATTCGCAATATATATTCATGATTTAGATGAGGGGATGAAATGTAATGTGTCCAAATTTGCAGATGACACCAAGTTGGATGGGAGGGGAGCTGTGAGGAGGACACAGAGATCCCTCAGTGTGATTCAGACAGGCTGAGGGAGTGGGCAAGTGATTGGCAGATGCAGTTTAATTTGGATAAATTGGAAGCAAAAACAGGAAGGCAGATTACTACCCGAATGGTTGTAAATTGGGAGAGGGGAGTGTGCAGCGGGACCTGGGTGTCCTTGTGCCCCAGTCGCTGAAGGTAAGCTGCAGGTGCAGCAGGCGGTAAAGAAGGCTAATGGTATGTTGGCCTTCATTGCGAGAGGTTTCGAGTATAGAAGCAGGGATGTGTTGCTGCAATTATACAGGGCCCTAGTGAGGCCACACCTGGAGTATTGTGGGTAGTTTTGGTCTCCTTCTCTGAGGAAGGATGTTGTTGCTCTCGAGGGAGAGCAGCGAAGGTTTACCAGACTGATTCCAGGGATGGCGGGACTGACGTACGAGGAGAGATTGACTCGGTTGGGATTGTTCTCGCTGGAGCTCAGTAGAATGAGGGGGGATCACATAGAGACTATAAAATTCTAACAGGACTGGACAGGGTCGATGCAGGAAGGATGTTCCCGATGGTGGGGGGGGGACTGGACAGGGTCGATGCAGGAAGGATGTTCCCGATGGTGGGGGGGGACTGGACAGGGTCGATGCAGGAAGGATGTTCCCGATGGTGGGGGGGGGACTGGACAGGGTCGATACAGGAAGGATGTTCCTGGCGGTGGGTGTGTCCAGAACCAGGGGTCACAGTCTGAGGATACGGGGGAGACCATTTGGGACAGAGATGAGGAGACATTTCTTCACACACAGAGTGCTGAGCCTGTGGAATTCATTACCACAGGAAGCAAGCGGCTGGTTTAGCACTGGGCTAAATTGCTGGCATTGAAGGCAGTCCAGCAGCACGGTTCAATTCCCGTACCAGCCTCCCCGAACAGGCGCCGGAATGTGGCGACTAGGGGCTTTTCACAGTAACTTCATTGAAGCCGACTTGTGACAATAAGCAATTTTCATTTCATTTCATTTCATTTTCAAGATCGTCAGGGACGGGACGGTCACCAGGTAACGGTCCATTCGCCTCAGGCGGGGATTTCTGATCGCGAAATCCCACCCGCTATATTTACAAGAAGCAGTTCGATATTGCTCTGAGTTGAAGGGGACCAAAGGATATGGGGGGATTAGGCCATTGAGTTGGATGATCAATCCATGGTCATGGCGAACCGTGGGGCAGCATGGCACCTGGGACCCGGACAGCACGGTGGTTACCACTGCTACCTCACTGTGCCGATGACCCGGACAGCACTCCCTCGAGAGCGTCTCCCTCGAGTGCGTCTCCCTCGAGTGCGTCTCCCTCGGGTGCGTCTCCCTCGAGTGCGTCTCCCTCGAGTGCGTCTCCCTCGGGTGCGTCTCCCTCGAGTGCGTCTCCCTCGAGTGCGTCTCCCTCGGGTGCGTCTCCCTCGGGTGCGTCTCCCTCGAGTGCGTCTCCCTCGAGTGCGTCTCCCTCGAGTGCGTCTCCCTCGGGTGCGTCTCCCTCGGGTGCGTCTCCCTCGGGTGCGTCTCCCTCGGGCGCGTCTCCCTCGGGCGCGTCTCCCTCGTGCGCGTCTCCCTCGTGCGCGTCTCCCTCGTGCGCGTCTCCCTCGTGCGCGTCTCCCTCGTGCGCGTCTCCCCCAGGCGCGACTCCCCCAGGCGCGACTCCCCCAGGCGCGACTCCCCCAGGCGGAGCGGCACCCTGACCCTCCGAGTGCCCACACACTCGCTGCCCTCTCCCCGGAGCGGCACCCTGACCCTCCGAGTGCCCACACACTCGCTGCCCTCTCCCCGGAGCGGCACCCTGACCCTCCGAGTGCCCACACACTCGCTGCCCCCGGAGCGGCACCCTGACCATCCGAGTGCCCACACACTCGCTGCCCTCTCCCCGGAGCGGCACCCTGACCCTCCGAGTGCCCACACACTCGCTGCCCTCTCCCCGGAGCTGCACCCTGACCCTCCGAGTGCCCACACACTCGCTGCCCCCGGAGCGGCACCCTGACCCTCCGAGTGCCCACACACTCGCTGCCCCCGGAGCTGCACCCTGACCCTCCGAGTGCCCACACACTCGCTGCCCCCGGAGCTGCACCCTGACCCTCCGAGTGCCCACACACTCGCTTCCCTCTCCCCGGAGCTGCCCCGTGACCCTCCGAGTGCCCACACACTCGCTGCCCCCGGAGCGGCACCCTGACCCTCCGAGTGCCCGCACACTCGCTGCCCTCTCCCCGGAGCTGCACCCTGACCCTCCGAGTGCCCACACACTCGCTGCCCTCTCCCCGGAACGGCACCCTGACCCTCTGAGTGCCTACACACTCGCTGCCCCCGGAGCGGCACCCTGACCCTCCGAGTGCCCACACACTCGCTGCTCCCGGAGCGGCACCCTGACCCTCCGAGTGCCCACACACTCGCTGCCCTCTCCCCGGAGCGGCACCCTGACCCTCCGAGTGCCCCCACACTCGCTGCCCCCGGAGCGGCACTGTGACCCTCCGAGTGCCCCCACACTCGCTGCCCTCTCCCCGGAGCGGCACCCTGACCCTCCGAGTGCCCACACACTCGCTGCCCTCTCACCGGAGCGGCACCCTGACCCTCCGAGTGCCCACACACTCGCTGCCCTCTCCCCGGAGCGGCACCCTGACCCTCCGAGTGCCCACACACTCGCTGCCCTCTCCCCGGAGCGGCACCCTGACCCTCCGAGTGCCCACACACTCGCTGCCCCCGGAGCGGCACCCTGACCCTCCGACTGCCCACACACTCGCTGCCCTCTCCCCGGAGCGGCACCCTGACCCTCCGAGTGCCCGCACACTCGCTCCCCTCTCCCCGGAGCTGCACCCAGACCCTCCGAGTGCCCACACACTCGCTGCCCCCGGAGCGACACCCTGACCCTCCGAGTGCCCGCACACACGCTGCCCTCTCCCCGGAGCGGCACCCTGACCCTCCGAGTGCCCACACACTCGCTGCCCTCTCCCCGGAGCGGCACCCTGACCCTCCGAGTGCCCACACACTCGCTGCCCTCTCCCCGGAGCGGCACCCTGACCCTCCGAGTGCCCGCACACTCGCTGCCCTCTCCCCGGAGCGGCACCCTGACCCTCCGAGTGCCCACACACTCGCTGCCCTCTCCCCGGAGCTGCACCCTGACCCTCCGTGTGCCCACACACTCGCTGCCCCCGGAGCGGCACCCTGACCCTCCGAGTGCCCACACACTCGCTGCCCCCGGAGCTGCACCCTGACCCTCCGAGTGCCCACACACTCGCTGCCCCCGGAGCTGCACCCTGACCCTCCGAGTGCCCACACACTCGCTTCCCTCTCCCCGGAGCTGCCCCGTGACCCTCCGAGTGCCCACACACTCGCTGCCCCCGGAGCGGCACCCTGACCCTCCGAGTGCCCGCACACTCGCTGCCCTCTCCCCGGAGCGGCACCCTGACCCTCTGAGTGCCCACACACTCGCTGCCCCCGGAGCGGCACCCTGACCCTCCGAGTGCCCACACACTCGCTGCCCTCTCCCCGGAGCGGCACCCTGACCCTCCGAGTGCCCACACACTCGCTGCCCCCGGAGCGGCACCCTGACCCTCCGAGTGCCCACACACTCGCTGCCCTCTCCCCGGAGCGGCACCCTGACCCTCCGAGTGCCCACACACTCGCTGCCCTCTCCCCGGAGCTGCCCCGTGACCCTCCGAGTGCCCACACACTCGCTGCCCCCGGAGCGGCACCCTGACCCTCCGAGTGCCCGCACACTCGCTGCCCCCGGAGCGGCACCCTGACCCTCCGAGTGCCCACACACTCGCTGCCCCCGGAGCGGCACCCTGACCCTCCGAGTGCCCGTACACTCGCTGCCCCCGGAGCGGCACCCTGACCCTCCGAGTGCCCACACACTCGCTGCCCCCGGAGCAGCACACTGACCCTCCGAGTGCCCACACACTCGCTGTCCTCTCCCCGGAGCGGCACCCTGACCCTCCGAGTGCCCACACACTCGCTGCCCCCGGAGCGGCACCCTGACCCTCCGAGTGCCCACACACTCGCTGCCCCCGGAGCGGCACCCTGACCCTCCGAGTGCTCACGCGATCGCTCGCCCAGTGGCTCCCGTTCTGGTAGCCTCTCCTCCTATCTCTCCCCCACCCCCACTCCCCCTCCCGTTCCCCTGGGTTGAACAGGTGGTGGTTCCAGTGGAATATCGACAGGGATAAGCCCGTCTCTCCCGGTCCATTGCTGCAGTTGTCCGAGCCCATTTTCCGTGATTAATGTCTCCGCTTCACCCAGCATGTTGGCGTAAACTCCCTGTTGTTGAATGTTACCCAGGGCCAAGCCGATTAAAACATCCCATTCGGCCCATCGGGCCCGCTCCACCATTCAATAGGCTCATCGCTGAGACCGACCCGCATATTGTTTTTGAACGGGGCTGCCTTGGCTCTGGCCTGGCCTGGTGAAAGCGGGCAGCATAATCAAAGACCCCTCCCAGCTTCTCCCATCGGGCAGGAGATACAGAAGTCTGAGAACACGCACGAACAGACTCAAAAACAGCTTCTTCCCCACTGTTACCAGACTCCTAAATGACCCTCTTATGGACTGACCTCATTAACACTACACCCTGTATGCTTCACCTGATGCCGGTGTTGTGTTGCCCTATTATGTATTTTCCTTTCATGCACAACTGGTTTAGCACACTGGGCTAAATCGCTGGCTTTTAAAGCAGACCAAGGCAGGCCAGAGTTACGGTTCAATTCCCGTACCAGCCTCCCCGAACAGGCGCCGGAATGTGGCGACTAGGGGCTTTTCACAGTAACTTCATTTGAAGCCTCCGTGTGACAATAAGCGATTTTCATTTCATCGCATCTGGACTGTACGCAGGACAATACTTTTCTCCCCCTCGGTACACGTGACAACAAAACAAACCAAACCCCATGTCCTGGTTCTCCCCTTTGCTTCTCCCATCCCCCCCCCCCCCCCCCCCCCCTACATCTGTCACAGTTCACCCTCTGATAGTTTCTCTGCTGTTTGACCTTTCACACCTGTTGTTCTCTCTGGGGACAGCCACTCGCACTCTGTTCCCTTGGTTTCTGTGGCTATGACTCCTCTTTCATTCCCTCATAAAGATCTCCCACTTTCTCTGTCTGGTTGCTTTGACAAAGCGACACCTGGACTTGGTCACCTGGACTCGAAACGTTAGCTCGTTTCTATCCCTACAGATGCTGCCAGACCTGCTGAGAATCATAGAAGTTTACAGCATGGAAACAGGCCCTTCGGCCCAACCAGTCCATGCCTCCCAGTTTTTACCATTAAGCTAGTCCCAGTTGCCCGCACTTGGCCCATAACCCTCTATACCCATCTTACCCATGTAACTATCTAAATGCTTTTTAAAAGACATAATTGTACCCGCCTCTACTACTACCTCTGGCAGCCCATTCCAGACACTCACTACCCTCTAAGTGAAGAAATTGCCCCTCTGGGCCCTTCTCAATCTCTCCCCTCTCACCTTAAACCTATGCCCTCTCGTTTTAGACTCCCCTACCTTTGGGAAAAGATGTTGACTATCTACCTTATCTATGCCCCTCATTATTTTATAGACCTCTATAAGATCACCCCTAAGCCTCCTACGCTCCAGGGAAAAAAGTCCCAGTCTATCCAGCCTCTCCTTATAACTCAAACCATCAAGTCCCGGCAACATCCTAGTAAATCTTTTCTGCCCTCTTTCCAGTTAAATAATATCCTTTCTATAATAGGGTGACCAGAACTGCACACAGTATTCCAAGTGTGGCCGTACCAATGTCTTGTACAACTTCAACAAGACGTCCCAACTCCTGTATTCAATGTTCTGACCAATGAAACCAAGCATGCCGAATGCCTTCTTCACCACCCTGTCCACCTGCGACTCCACCTTCAAGGAGCTATGAACCTGTACTCCTAGATCTCTTTGTTCTATAACTCTCCCCAACATCATACCATTAACTGAGTAGGTCCTGGCCTGATTCGATCTGCCAAAATGCATCACCTCACATTTATCTAAATTAAACTCCATCTGCCATTCGTCGGCCCACTGGCCTAATTGATCAAGATCCCGTTGCAATCCTAGATAACCTTCTTCACTATCCACTGTGCCACCAATCTTGGTGTCATCTGCAAACTTACTAACCATGGCCTCCTAAATTCTCATCCAAATCATTAATATAAATCACAAATAACAGTGGACCCAGCACCGATCCCTGAGGCACACCACTGGTCACAGGCCTCCAGTTTGAAAAACAACCCTCTACAACCACCCTCTGCCTTCTGTCGTCCAGCCAATTTTGAATCCAATTGGCAACCTCACCCTGGATCCCGTGAGCTTTAACCTTCTGCAACAACCTACCATGCGGTACCTTGTCAAAGGCTTTGCTAAAGTCCATGTAGACAACGTCTACTGCACTGCCCTCATCTACCTTCTTGGTCACCCCCTCAAAAAACTCAATCAAATTTGTGAGACATGATTTTCCACACACAAAGCCATGCTGACTGCCCCGAATCAGTCCTTGCCTCTCTAAATGCTTGTAGATCCTGTCTCTCAGAATACCTTCTAGCAACTTACCTACTACAGACGTTAGGCTCACCGGTCTGTAGTTCCCAGGCTTTTCTTGCTGCCCTTCTTAAACAAGGGCACAACATTCGCCACTCTCCAATCTTCAGGCACCTCACCTGTGGCTGCCGATGATTCAAATATCTCTGTTAGGGGACCCGCAATTTCTTCCCTAGCCTCCCACAACATCCTGGGATACATTTCATCAGGTCCCGGGGATTTATCTAACTTGATGCGCTTTAAGACTTCCAGCACCTCCTCCTCTGTAATATGCACACTTCTCAAGACATCACTATTTATTTCCCTTAGTTTCCTAACATCCATGCCTTTCTCCACCGTGAATACCGATGAGAAATATTCATTCAGGATCTCACCCAACTCTTGTGGCTCTGCACATAGATGTCCTTGTTGATCCTTAAGAGGCCCTACTCTGTCCCTAGTTACTCTTTTCCCCTTTATGTATCTGTAGAATCTCTTTGGATTCTCCCTTGCATAGCAAATGTGGTCCCTTTGTTCAAAAAGGGGAGCAGAGACAACCCCGGCAACTATAGACCGGTGAGCCTCACGTCTGTAGTGGGTAAAGTCTTGGAGGGGATTATAAGAGACAAGATTTATAATCATCTAGATAGGAATAATATGATCAGGGATAGTCAGCATGGCTTTGTGAAGGGTAGGTCATGCCTCACAAACCTTATCGAGTTCTTTGAGAAGGTGACTGAACAGGTAGACGAGGGTAGAGCAGTTGATGTGGTGTATATGGATTTCAGCAAAGCGTTTGATAAGGTTCCCCACGGTAGGCTATTGCAGAAAATACGGAGGCTGGGGATTGAGGGTGATTTAGAGATGTGGATCAGAAATTGGCTAGCTGAAAGAAGACAGAGGGTGGTGGTTGATGGGAAATGTTCAGAATGGAGTACAGTCACAAGTATGTACCGGTCAGGCAGGGAGGAACAAGGATCTGTTCTGGGGCCGTTGCTGTTTGTCATTTTTATCAATGACCTCTAGGAAGGCGCAGAAGGGTGGGTGAGTAAATTTGCAGACGATACTAAAGTCGGTGGTGTTGTCGATAGTGTGGAAGGAAGTAGCAGGTTACAGAGGGATATAGATAAACTGCAGAGCTGGGCTGAGAGGTGGCAAATGGAGTTTAATGTAGAGAAGTGTGAGGTGATTCACTTTGGAAGGAATAACAGGAATGCGGAATATTTGGCTAATGGTAAAGTTCTTGGAAGTGTGGATGAGCAGAGGGATCTAGGTTTCCATGTACATAGATCCCTGAAAGTTGCCACCCAGGTTGATAGGGTGGGGAAGAAGGCCTATGGAGTGTTGGCCTTTATTGGTAGAGGGATTGAGTTCCGGAGTCGGGAGGTCATGTTGCAGCTGTACAGAACTCTGGTACGGCCGCATTTGGAGTATTGCGTACAGTTCTGGTCACCGCATTATAGGAAGGACGTGGAGGCTTTGGAGCGGGTGCAGAGGAGATTTACCAGGATGTTGCCTGGTATGGAGGGAAAATCTTATGAGGAAAGGCTGATGGACTTGAGGTTGTTTTCGTTGGAGAGAAGAAGGTTAAGAGGAGACTTAATAGAGGCATACAAAATGATCAGGGGGTTGGATAGGGTGGACAGTGAGAGCCTTCTCCCGCGGATGGATATGGCTGGCACGAGGGGACATAGCTTTAAACTGAGGGGTAATAGATATAGGACAGAGGTCAGAGGTAGGTTCTTTACGCAAAGAGTAGTGAGGCCGTGGAATGCCCTACCTGCTACAGTAGTGAACTTGCCAACATTGAGGGCATTTAAAAGTTTATTGCATAAACATATGGATGATAATGGCATAGTGTAGGTTAGATGGCTTTTGTTTCGGTGCAACATCGTGGGCCGAAGGGCCTGTACTGCGCTGTATTGTTCTATTGACCTACCCTTCACAAAGCCATGCTGACTTTCCCTGATCATATTATTCCTATCTAGATGATTATAAATCTTGTCTCTTATAATCCCCTCCAAGACTTTACCCACTACAGACGTGAGGCTCACCGGTCTATAGTTGCCGGGGTTGTCTCTGCTCCCCTTTTTGAACAAAGGGACCACATTTGCTGTCCTCCAGTCCTCTGGCACTATTCCTGTAGCCAATGATGACATAAAAATCAAAACCAAAGGTCCAGCAATCTCTTCCCTGGCCTCCCAGAGAATCCTAGGATAAATCCCATCAGGTCCCGAGGACTTATCTATTTTCAGCCTGTCCAGAATTGCCAACACCTCTTCCCTACGTACCTCAATGCCATCTATTCTATTAGCCTGGGGCTCAGCATTCTCCTCCACAACATAATCTTTTTCCTGAGTGAATACTGATGAAAAATATTCATTTAGTATCTCGCCTATCTCTTCAGACTCCACACACAATTTCCCATCCCTGTCCTTGACTGGTCCTACTCTTTCCCTAGTCATTCGCTTATTCCTGACATACCTATAGAAAGCTTTTGGGTTTTCCTTGATCCTACCTGCCAAATACTTCTCATGTCCCCTCCTTGCTCGTCTTAGCTCTCTCTTTAGATCCTTCCTCGCTACCTTGTAACTATCCATCGCCCCAACTGAAGCTTCACACCTCATCTTCACATTGGCCTCCTTCTTCCTCTTAACAAGAGATTCCACTTCCTTGGTAAACCACGGTTCCCTCGCTCGACGCCTTCCTCCCTGCCTGACCGGTACATACTTATCAAGAACACGCAGTAGCTGATCCTTGAACAAGCCCCACTTATCCAGTGTGCCCAACACTTGCAGCCTACTTCTCCACCTTATCCCCCCCAAGTCACGTCTAATGGCATCATAATTGCCCTTCCCCCAGCTATAACTCTTGCCCTGCGGTGTATACTTATCCCTTTCCATCATTAACGTAAACGTCACCGAATTGTGGTCACTGTCCCCAAAGTGCTCTCCTACCTCCAAATCCAACACCTGGCCTGGTTCATTACCCAAAACCAAATCCAACGTGGCCTCGCCTCTTGTTGGCCTGTCAACATATTGTTTCAGGAAACCCTCCTGCACACACTGTACAAAAAACGACCCATCTATTGTACTCGAACTATATCTTTTCCAGTCAATATTTGGAAAGTTAAAGTCTCCCATAATAACTACCCTGTTACTTGCGCTCTTATCCAGAATCATCTTCGCCATCCTTTCCTCTACATCCCTAGAACTATTAGGAGGCCTATAAAAAACTCCCAACAGGGTGACCTCTCCTTTCCTGTTTCTAACTTCAGCCCATACTACCTCGGAAGAAGAGTCCCCATCTAGCATCCTCTCCGCCACCGTAATACTGCTCTTGACTAGCAGCGCCACACCTCCCCCTCTTTTGCCTCCTTCTCTGAGCTTACTTAAACACCTAAATACACTCAACAAATTTCCCTCCATCCAAGCCCCTAATGCTATGGCTGTCCCAGTCAATGTTGGGAAAGTTAAAGTCCCCTACTATTACCACCCTATTATTCTTGCAGCTATCTGTAATCTCCTTACATATTTGCTCCTCAATTTCCCGCTGACTATCTGGGGGCCTGTAGTACAGTCCTACCAAGGCGATCTCCCCCTTCTTATTTTTCAGTTCCACCCATATAGACTCAGTGGGCGAACCCTCGGATATATCCCCTCTAACTACTGCCGTGATGTTCTCCCTAATCAAAAACGCCACTCCCCCTCCTCTCTTACCTCCTGTTCTATCCTTTCTATAGCATCTGTACCCCGGAACATTGAGCTGCCAGTCCTGCCCCTCCCTTAGCCATGTTTCAGTCATAGCTATAATATCCCAGTCCCATGTGCCCGTCCATGCCCTGAGTTCATCCGCTTTGCCCGTCAGGCCCCTTGCATTGAAATAAATGCAGTTTAATGTAGACCTTCCTTGCTCTCTGCCCTGCTTTCTCTGGTCATGCTTTACACACTCTCCCTTCCTGCCTTTTGTTTCCGTCCCCACTGACTTCCTACATCGGTTCCCATCCCCCTGGCACATTAGTTTAAACCCTCCCCAACTGCACTAGCAAACACCCCCCCGAGAACATTGGTTCCGGTCCCACCCAGATGCAGACCGTCCGATTTGTACAGGTCCCACCTCCCCCAGAATCGGTCCCAATGTCCCAGGAATTTGAAACCCTCCCTTTTGCACCATCTCTCAAGCCACGTATTCATCCTAGCTATCCTGTCATTCCTTCTCTGACTATCACGTGGCACTGGTAGCAATCCTGAGATTACTACCTTTGAGGTCCTACTTTTTAGTTTAACTCCTAACTCCCTAAATTCAGCTTGTAGGACCTCATCCCGTTTTTTACCTATATCGTTGGTGCCTATATGTCTGGGTATATACGGATGGCGTGCCCCCCCCCTCCCCTTTTACAGGACCTCATGCTCCTAGTTTAAGACCCGCTCCTTGTCCGGGTATCTATGGAGCTTTGCGGTGATCGCTGTGGGCGGTTCTCTGATTTGAGCCTTTGCCCGAGTTATCCGGGCTCTGTCTACTTCTGGGGCTTTTTGGAGCAGCTTACTCCCCGACTCATTTCCCCAGCATTCGTGCTGGATAATCGGGTGGGTTCCTGCCCTCCCGTACCCTCGGTCAGCCCAGCCATCCTCCGATCCTGGGGGCTGGAACTATTCTCCTGGTCCGCGACCGTCCCCAAGAGCACTCCCTGGGCTGCCACTAACCTTGCCACCTCTGTTCCCTGTGCAGGAGTCTGGTCACTCTGGTCAGTTGCAGCTCTCTCCAATTCCCGCACCGTCACATCCTGGGTTGATGGAGTCATGGAACATAGAACAGACAGTGGAGAAAGAGGCCATTCGGCCCATCGAGTCTGCACCGACCCACTTAAGCCCTCACTTCCACCCTAACCCAATAACCCCTCCTAACCCTTTTTGGTCACTAAGGGCAATTTATCACAGCCAATCCACCTAACCTGCCGTCTTTGGACTGTGGGAGGAAACCGGAGCACCCGTAGGAAACTCCCGCAGACAGGGGCAGCACGGTAGCATTGTGGATAGCACAATTGCTTCACAGCTCCAGGGTTCCAGGTTCAATTCCGGCTTGGGTCACTGTCTGTGCGGAGTCTGCACATTCTCCCCGTGTATGCGTGGGTTTCCTCCGGGTGCTCCGGTTTCCTCCCACAGTCCAAAGATATGCAGGTTAGGTGGATTGGCCATGATAAATTGCCCTTGGTGTCCAAAATTACCCTTAGTGTTGGGTGGGGATACTGGGTTATGGGGATAGGGTGGAGGTGTGGACTTGGGTAGGGTGCTCTTTCCAAGAGCCGGTGCAGACTCGATGGGCCGAATGGCCTCCTTCTGCACTGCAAATTCTATGAAACGTGCAGACTCCGCACACACAGTGACCCAGCGGGGAATCGAACCTGGGACCCTGGCGCTGTGAAGCCACAGTGCTAACCCCTGTGCTACCGTGCTGCCGAAGTCCCTCAGCGTTGGCTGCTCCTGTCCCAGGAGTGCTGCCCATGGTGCAGTCCACCCAGTCCGCTGGTCCTCTGTCCGCAGACTCCTGGTGTCCGCCGTCTGTGTCCCCCTCTCCTGGATCTTTCCATTCCTCCTGTCTTTCTGTTTCGTGGTTGATCAGAGGGCATTTTTCTTTTGGGTGGCTGTTGGCCTTGTATCAGGTCAGCGTTTCCAGAGGAGAGCCAGCTCCCTACGACTGTCCAGCACTTCGCCACCGCGCAAGTCCGTTCTTTATATTCTGACCAATCATCTGACCTCCAATCTTTCCCAGTTAGATGTTTTTTCCTCAAGTTTGGTGCTTTCCTTAACTCCTTTCGTGAACCGCGGATCGAGGGTCCTCCCCTTCGGATCTTCATTTATACTAGGAATATACTTTGCGTGTTCTGAAATAGTCCCTTCAGTCTCTGCCACTGCTTCCTGATTGGTGTACCCTCAGCCGACGATCCGGGTCACTGCCGCGAGTTCAGTTTCCATGCCCACAAAATTGGCCTAATTTAATTTTAAAAAGCTAGTCTCAGACCCACTCTTTCAAACTGGATGTGAAATTCAATCATATTGTGGACGCGGCGACCCTGTGGAGCCTTTTCTCCGAGACCATTAGTTCACTCTGGCACATTACACAGTACCAAGTCTAATACAACCTGCTCTCTGCCTGCTCCCAGAATGTTCTGCTCCAAGAATCTGTCGCAAAAACACCCCATGAGCTCGTCATCCAGGCTCCTGCCAATCTGACTTTTCCAGTTTGTATGTGCAATAAAATCTTCTGAAGATGTTCCTGTCGCCCAGACTTCCAGGGCTAAATGGCTTCCTCCTGTTCCTCGGGGGGTGTTGGGGGGTTGAGGCTTTGGGGTGGCGGGGTCCAGCGGAGGTTCGCAAGAAAGATCCCTGCAATGAAGGACTTGTCGTATGAGGAACGGTTGAGGACTCTGGGTCTGTACTTGTTGGAGTTTAGAAGGATGAGGGGGGTCTTATTGAAACTTACAGGATACTGTGAGGCCTGGATAGAGTGGACGTGGAGAGGATGTTTCCACTTGTAGGAAAAACTAGAACCAGAGGACACCATCTCCGACTAAAGGGACGATCCTTAAACACAGAGATGAGGAGGAATTTCTTCAGCCAGAGGGTGGTGAATCTGTGGAACTCTTTGCCGCAGAAGGCTGTGGAGGCCAAATCACTGAGTGTCTTTAAGACAGAGATAGATAGGTTCTTGATTAATAAGGGGGTCAGGGGTTATGGGGAGAAGGCAGGAGAATGGGGACGAGAAAATATCAGCCATGATTGAATGGCGGAGCAGACTCGATGGGCCGAGTGGCCTAATTCTGCCCCAATGTCTTATGGAGATAATTATGGACCCTCTTGACTATCCTTTTTATCTCTCTTCCTGTCTAGTACAAGGGAGTGTCAAACATTCATCTCCCGAAGAGTTACTTCATGACTCACGGTTCCAAGGTCCGCTCCGAAAGCTTCATCAACCTACGGGAGGTGTCGTCTCGTTTCAGACTCCCTCCGGGAGAATATCTCATCGTCCCGTCTACTTTCGAACCTCAAAAGATCGGAGACTTTGCCCTGAGAGTATTCACTGAGAATCATTCCGAGACTGAGTGAGGAGGGGCAACGGGAGTGTGGGAACTGATTTCTCTCCCCCCCCCCCCCCCCCCACTGTCTCTCCCCTTCTGTCTCCACCCTTCTCCCCCCCTCGGTCTCTGTTCCTCTCTTTCTCTCGCTCTCTCTCTTCCCCCTCTCTCTCAATCATTCTAGGTCTTCTCTCACTCTTTCTGTCTCTATCCCTCCCTCTGGTCTTTCTCTCTCTCCCCCTCTCTCACTATTATGAGGTTGTGCAGTCTGTTCAGAATAGTTTCAGTTTTTTTCTCTTGTGTTCACAGACCTCTCGACATTGAGGAGATTCAGGCCACATTCGATGATGAGGTAATCGTGTCTCTCCCTCCCCCGTCCCCCTCCTCTCCTCCCCTCCCCCTCTCACCCTTCATTTAACCCTCCCTCACTCCCCATCTACCCTCCCTATTCATCCACAATCTGGGGGTGACCATTGACCAGAAACTGAACTGGACCCAGCCACATTAATACTGTGGCTACCAGGGCAGGTCAGAGGCTGGGAATCCTGCAGCGAGTAACTCACCTCCTGACCCCCCAAAGCCTGCCCACCATCTACAAGGCACAAGTCAGGAGTATGATGGAATACTCTCCACTTGCTGGATGAGCGCAGCTCCAACAACACTCAAGAAGCTCGACACCATCCAGGACAAAGCAGCCCCGCTTGATTGCTCCCCCTTCCACAAACATTCAAACCCTCCACCACCGACACACAGTGGCAGCCGTGTGTACCATCTCTGTGGGCCAGCAGTAGCAGAATTGCATCAACCACAGTCTGCAACCTCCTGGCCCGGCCTATCCCCCACTCCGCCATTACCACCCAGCCAGGGGATCAACCCCGGTTCAATGAAGAGAGCAGGAGAGCATGCTGGGAGCAACATCAGGCAGCCCGGAAAATGAGGTGTCAGCCTGGTGAAGCTACAACACAGGACTACCTGTGTACCAAACAGCATCAGCAGCCAGTAATAGACAGAGCCAAGCGATTGCACAACAGATCTAAGCTCTGCAGTCCTGCCGCATCCAGCCGTGAGTGGACAATTAAACAACTCACTGGAGGAGGAGGCTCCACAAATACCCCCGTCCTCAATGCTGGAGGAGCCCAGCACATCTGTGCAAAAGACAAGACTGAGGCATTCGCAACAATCTTCAGCCAGAAGTGCCGAGTGGATGATCCGTCTCGGTCTCCTCCGGAGGTCCCAGCATCACAGAGGTCAGGGTTCAGCCAATACGATTCACTCCAGGTGGTATCAAGAAATAGCTGAAGGCTCTGGATCCAGCAAAGGCTCTGGGCCCTGACAATATCCCAGCAATAGTGCTGAAGACTTGTGCTCCAGAACTTGCCGCACCCCTAGCCACGCTGTTCCAGTGCGGCTACAACACTGGCATCTACCCGGCAGTGTGGAAAATTGCCCAGGTGCCCAGTGGTTAGCACTGTTGCTTCACAGCACCAGGGTCCCAGGTTCGATTCCCGGCCCTGGGTCACTGTCTATTGTCACAAGTCGGCTTCAATGAAGTTACTGTGAAAAGCCCCTAGTCGCCACATTCCGGCGCCTGTTCGGGGAGGCTGGTACGGGAATGGAACCGTGCTGCTGACATTGTTCTGCATTACACGCCAGCTGTTTGGTCCACTGTGCTAAACCAGCCCCTTAAAATGTTCAGCACCATTCGCGACTCCTCAGATAATGAAGCAGTCCCTGTCCAAATGCAGCAAGACCCGGACAATATCCAGGCTCGGGGCTGACAAGGGGCAAGTTACATTCGCTCCACACAAGTGCCCGGCAATGACCATCTCCGACAAGAGATCATTCTCCCTCACTCCCCGTCTACCCTCCCTCACTCCCCGTCTACCCTCCCTCACTCCCCGTCTACCCTCCCTCACTCCCCGTCTACCCTCCCTCACTCCCCGTCTACTCTCCTCACTCTCCGTCTACCCTCCCTCACTCCCCGTCTACCCTCCCTCACTCCCCGTCTACTCTCCTCACTCTCCGTCTACCCTCCCTCACTCCCCGTCTACCCTCCCTCACTCCCCGTCTACTCTCCTCACTCTCCGTCTACCCTCCCTCACTCCCCGTCTACCCTCCCTCACTCCCCGTCTACTCTCCTCACTCTCCGTCTACCCTCCCTCACTCCCCGTCTACCCTCCCTCACTCCCCGTCTACCCTCCCTCACTCCCCGTCTACCCTCCCTCACTCCCCGTCTACCCTCCCTCACTCCCCGTCTACCCTCCCTCACTCCCCGTCCACCCTCCCTCACTCCCCGTCTACCCTCCCTCACTCCCCGTCTACCCTCCCTCACTCCCCGTCTACCCTCCCTCACTCCCCGTCTACCCTCCCTCACTCCCCGTCTACCCTCCCTCACTCCCCGTCTACCCTCCCTCACTCCCCGTCTACCCTCCCTCACTCCCCGTCTACTCTCCCTCACTCCCCGTCTACCCTCCCTCACTCCCCGTCTACCCTCCCTCACTCCCCGTCTACCCTCCCTCACTCCCCGTCCACTCTCCCTCACTCCCCGTCTACCCTCCCTCACTCCCCGTCTACCCTCCCTCACTCCCCGTCTACTCTCCTCACTCTCCGTCTACCCTCCCTCACTCCCCGTCTACCCTCCCTCACTCCCCGTCTACCCTCCCTCACTCCCCGTCTACCCTCCCTCACTCCCCGTCTACCCTCCCTCACTCCCCGTCTACTCTCCTCACTCTCCGTCTACCCTCCCTCACTCCCCGTCTACCCTCCCTCACTCCCCGTCTACTCTCCCTCACTCTCCGTCTACCCTCCCTCACTCCCCGCCCACCCTCCCTCACTCCCCGTCTACCCTCCCTCACTCCCCGTCTACCCTCCCTCACTCCCCGTCCACTCTCCCTCACTCCCCGTCTACCCTCCCTCACTCCCCGTCTACCCTCCCTCACTCCCCGTCTA
Organism: Scyliorhinus torazame; assembly: GCF_047496885.1. Lineage (NCBI taxonomy): Eukaryota > Metazoa > Chordata > Chondrichthyes > Carcharhiniformes > Scyliorhinidae > Scyliorhinus > Scyliorhinus torazame. The sequence goes on along the minus strand of NC_092710.1, from coordinate 356,441,429 downwards.
CCCTCCCTCACTCCCCGTCTACCCTCCCTCACTCCCCGTCTACCCTCCCTCACTCCCCGTCTACCCTCCCTCACTCCCCGTCCACTCTCCCTCACTCCCCGTCTACCCTCCCTCACTCCCCGTCTACCCTCCCTCACTCCCCGTCTACCCTCCCTCACTCCCCGTCTACCCTCCCTCACTCCCCGTCTACCCTCCCTCACTCCCCGTCTACCCTCCCTCACTCCCCGTCTACCCTCCCTCACTCCCCGTCTACCCTCCCTCACTCCCCGTCTACCCTCCCTCACTCCCCGTCTACCCTCCCTCACTCCCCGTCTACCCTCCCTCACTCCCCGTCTACCCTCACTCACTCCCCGTCTACCCTCCCTCACTCCCCGTCTACCCTCCCTCACTCCCCGTCTACCCTCCCTCACTCCCCGTCTACCCTCCCTCACTCCCCGTCTACCCTCCCTCACTCCCCGTCTACCCTCCCTCACTCCCCGTCTACCCTCCCTCACTCCCCGTCTACCCTCCCTCACTCCCCGTCTACCCTCCCTCACTCCCCGTCTACCCTCCCTCACTCCCCGTCCACTCTCCCTCACTCCCCGTCCACTCTCCCTCACTCCCCGTCCACTCCCCGTCTACCTTCCCTCACTCCCCATCTACTCTCCCTCACTCCCCATCTACCCTCCCTCACTCCCCGTCTACCCTCCCTCACTCCCCGTCTACCCTCCCTCACTACCCGTCTACCCTCCCTCACTCCCCGTCTGTCCTCCCTCACTCCCCGTCTACCCTCCCTCACTCCCCGTCTACCCTCCCTCACTCCCCGTCTACCCTCCCTCACTACCCGTCTACCCTCCCTCACTCCCCGTCTGTCCTCCCTCACTCCCCGTCTACCCTCCCTCACTCCCCGTCTACCCTCCCTCACTCCCCGTCTACCCTCCCTCACTCCCCGTCTACCCTCCCTCACTCCCCGTCTACCCTCCCTCACTCCCCGTCTACCCTCCCTCACTCCCCGTCTACCCTCCCTCACTCTCCGTCTACCCTCCCTCACTCCCCATCCACTCTCCCTCACTCCCCGTCCACTCTCCCTCACTCCCCGTCCACTCTCCCTCACTCCCCGTCCACTCTCCCTCACTCCCCGTCCACTCTCCCTCACTCCCCGTCCACTCTCCCTCACTCCCCGTCCACTCTCCCTCACTCCCCGTCCACTCTCCCTCACTCCCCGTCCACTCTCCCTCACTCCCCGTCCACTCTCCCTCACTCCCCGTCCACTCTCCCTCACTCCCTGCCCACTCTCCCTCACTCCCCGTCCACTCTCCCTCACTCCCCGTCCACTCTCCCTCACTCCCCGCCCACTCTCCCTCACTCCCCGTCCACTCTCCCTCACTCCCCGTCCACTCTCCCTCACTCCCCGTCCACTCCCCGTCCACTCTCCCTCACTCCCCTGTCTAACTCTCCCTCACTCCCTTGTCTAATCTCCCTCACTCCCCGTCTATCCTCCCTCACTCCCCGTCTACCCTCCTCACTCTCCGTCTGCCCTCCCTCACTCCCCGTCTATCCTCCCTCACTCCCCGTCTACCCTCGCTCACTCCCCGACCACTCCCTCACTCCCCGTCCACTCTCCCTCACTCTCCTCCACCCTTAGTCACTCTCGCGTCCACAGTACCACATTCCCCCTCTCCCTTCCCACCCTCCCTCAATCGCTGCCTACCACCCTCATTCTCTATCTGCGCTCACTCAATGTCGCACCACATCTCCCTCACTCCTTCCTGCCCATCTACCTCCCTCCCCCCCCCCCCCCCCACCGTTTCCCGTTTCTCTCATTCTCATCATTGTCTTCCACACTCACTCGTTCTCCCTCCGCATATCACCCTCTCTCTCCGGCCTTCCCACTTTTCTCTGTATCTCACGACCCACCTGTCGGGGATGCGTTGGAGAGATTGGGATGAGTTGGGAGCGTTGGAGAGGCTGGGGTGCATTGGGAATGTTGGAGTAGTTGGGATGAGTTGGAAATGTTGGAGGGGTTGGGATGAGTTGGGAACGTTGGAGAGGTCGGGATGAGTTGGGAATGTTGGATGGTCGGGATGCGTTGGAGAGATTGGGATGAGTTGGGAGCGTTGGAAAGGCTGGGATGCATTGGGAATGTTGGAGTAGTTGGGATGAGTTGGGAATGTTGGAGTGGTTGGGATGAGTTGGGAATGTTGGAGAGGCTGGGTTGCATTGGGAATGTTGGAGTAGTTGGGAAGAGTTGGGAATGTTGGAGAGGTCGGGATGAGTTGGGAATGTTGGAGAGGTTTTGATGCATTGGGAATGTTGGAGTACTTGGGATGAGTTGGGAATGTTGGAGTAGTTGGGATGAGTTGGGAATGTTGGAGGGGTTGGGATGAGTTGGGAATGTTGGAGAGGTCGGGATGAGTTGGGAATGTTGGATGGTTGGGATGCGTTGGGAATATTGGCGAGGTCGGGATGAGTTGGGAATGTTGGCGAGGTCGGGATGAGTTGGGAATGTTGGCGAGGTCGGGATGAGTTAGGAATGTTGGCGAGGCTGGGGTGCATTGGGAATGTTGGAGTAGTTGGGATGAGTTGGGAATGTTGGCGAGGTCGGGATGAGTTGGGAATGTTGGCGAGGCTGGGATGAGTTGGGAATGTTGGAGGGGTTTGGATGAGTTGGGAATGTTGGAGGGGTTGGGATGAGTTGGGAATGTTGGAGGGGTTGGGATGAGTTGGGAATGTTGGAGTAGTTGGGATGAGTTGGGAATGTTGGAGGGGTTGGGATGAGTTGGGAATGTTGGCGAGGTCGGGATGAGTTGGGAATGTTGGCAAGGTCGGGATGAGTTGGGAATGTTGGAGAGGCTGGGGTGCATTGAGAATGTTGGAGTAGTTGCGAGAGTTGGGAATGTTGGAGGGGTTGGGATGAGTTGGGAATGTTGGCGAGGTTGGGATGAGTTGGGAATGTTGGCGAGGTCGGGATGAGTTGGGAATGTTGGAGAGGCTGGGATGAGTTGGGAGCGTTGGAGAGGCTGGTGTGCATTGAGAATGTTGGAGTAGTTGGGATGAGTTGGGAATGTTGGCGAGGTCGGGATGCGATGGTTTCTCAGTTTTGTTTTTTGCTTCTCAGGACCCTGTGAGCGAGAGCGACATTCCTGCAAACTTCAGGGGCCTGTTTGAGAAGCTCGCTGGACCGGTGAGGATTCGGGGCGGGGGGACATGGGGGAGCTGGTGGTGGGGGGGGCGGTGGGTTGCGGTGTTCTGGGAGTATTTATGTGGTTTGGGGTTTGTGGGGGAAATTTCTAACGACGGCGGTTTTTCAGGAGGTCGATGCTGGGGGTAGGTGTCGAGGGGGTGTGCGTGTGGGAGGGGGGGGTGCGTGTGGGGGGGGGTGCGTGTGGGAGGGTGGTGCGTGTGGGAGGGGGGTGCGTGTGTGAGGTGGGTGCGTGTGGGAGGGGGGGTGCATGTGGGAGGGGGGATGCGTGTGGGAGGGGGGGTGCGTGTGGGAGGGGGGTGCGTGTGGGAGGGGGATGCGTGTGGGAGGGGGGTGCGTGTGGGAGGGGGGTGCGTGTGGGAGGGGGGTGCGTGTGGGAGGGGGGTGCGTGTGGGAGGGGGGGTGCGTGTGGGATGGGGGTGCGTGTGGGAGGGGGGGTGCGTGTGGGAGGGTGTGTGAGAGGGTGTGTGCGTGTGGGAGGCGGTGTGCGTGTGGGAGGCGGTGTGCGTGTGGGAGGCGGTGTGCGTGTGGGAGGGGGTGCGTGTGGGAGGGGGTGCGTGTGTGGGAGGGGGTGCGCGTGTGGGAGAGGGTGCACGTGAGAGGGGGTGTGGGTGTGGGAGGGGGTGCGTGTGGGAGAGGGTGCACGTGAGAGGGTGTGTGCGTGTGGGAGGCGGTGTGCGTGTGGGAGGGGGTGCGTGTGGGAGAGGGTGCGTGTGGGAGGGGGTGCGCGTGTGGGAGAGGGTGCGCGTGTGGGAGGGGGTGCGTGTGGGAGGGGGTGCGTGTGGGAGGGGGTGCGTGTGGGAGAGGGTGCGCGTGTGGGAGAGGGTGCGCGTGTGGAAGAGGGTGCGCGTGTGGGAGGGGGTGCGCGTGTGGGAGGGGGTGCGCGTGTGGGAGGGGGTGCGCGTGTGGGAGGGGGTGCGCGTGTGGGAGGGGGTGCGCGTGTGGGGGGTGTGCATGGGAGGGTATTAGGAGGGGGTATTGGGGAGGTTTGGGGGGGTCTGTTGGGGAGGGGTATTCGGGGGTTGGGGCCGTGGTTTTCAAATCTGGGCAATCCCTCCCGGATTGAATCCGACTTTTTCTCTCTCTCAGGGACAAGAGATTTCCGTGTTTGCTCTTCAGAGAATTCTCAACAAAGTTGTGTCAAGTCGTAAGTAACAAACTTATTAGTGGCTGATGGGGGAGGAGAGGAGGTAAATAATCCTCAGGCCAGGGAGCCCGAAAACGCACCGTGTCCCTGTCCCGAAAACGCACCGTGTCCCTGTCCCGAAACCGCACCGTGTCCCGAAACCGCACCATGTCCCTGTCCCGAAACCGCACCGTGTCCCTGTCCCGAAACCGCACCGTGTCCCTGTCCCGAAACCGCACCGTGTCCCTGTCCCGAAACCGCACCATGTCCCTGTCACGAAACCGCACCGTGTCCCGAAACCGCACCGTGTCCCGAAACCGCACCGTGTCCCTGTCCCGAAACCGCACCGTGTCCCTGTCCCGAAACCGCACCGTGTCCCTGTCCCGAAACCGCACCGTGTCCCTGTCCCGAAACCGCACCGTGTCCCTGTCCCGAAACCGCAGCGTGTCCCTGTCCCGAAACCGCACCGTGTCCCGAAACCGCACCGTGCCCCTCTCCCGATACCGCACCGTGACCCGAAACCGCACCGTGCCCCTGTCCCGAAACCGCACCGTGTCCCGAAACCGCACCGTGCCCCTGTCCCGAAACCGCACCGTGTCCCGAAACCGCACCGTGCCCCTGTCCCGAAACCGCACCGTGTTCCGAAACCGCACCGTGTCCCTGTCCCGAAACCGCACCGTGTCCCTGTCCCGAAACCGCACCCTGTCCCTATCCCGAAACCGCACCGTGTCCCGAAACCGCACCGTGTCCCTGTCCGAAAACCGCACCGTGTCCCTGTCCCGAAACCGCACCGTGTCCCTGTCCCGAAACCGCACCGTGTCCCTGTCCCGAAACCGCACCGTGTCCCTGTCCCGAAACCGCACCGTGTCCCTGTCCCGAAACCGCACCGTGTCCCTGTCCCGAAACCGCACCGTGTCCCTGTCCCGAAACCGCACCGTGTCCCTGTCCCGAAACCGCACCGTGTCCCTTTCCCGAAACCGCACCGTGTCCCTGTCCCGAAACCGCACCGTGTCTCTGTCCCGAAACCGCACCGTGTCCCTGTCCCGAAACCGCACCGTGTCCCGAAACCGCACCGTGTCCCGAAACCGCACCCTGTCCCTGTCCCGAAACCACACCCTGTCCCTGTCCCGAAACCGCACCGTGTCCCTGTCCCGAAACCGCACCGTGCCCCTGTCCCGAAACCGCACCCTGTCCCTGTCCCGTAACCACACCCTGTCCCTGTCCCGAAACCGCACCATGTCCCTGTCCCGAAACCGCACCGTGTCCCGAAACCGCACCGTGTCCCTGTCCCGAAACCGCACCGTGTCCCTGTCCCGAAACCGCACCGTGTCCCTGTCCCGAAAACGCACCGTGTCCCTGTCCCGAAACCGCACCGTGTCCCTGTCCCGAAACCGCACCGTGTCCCTGTCCCGAAACCGCACCGTGTCCCTGGTCCGAAACCGCACCGTGTCCCTGTCCCGAAACCGCACCGTGTCCCTGTCCCGAAACCGCACCGTGTCTCTGTCCCGAAACCGCACCGTGTCCCTGTCCCGAAACCGCACCGTGTCCCGAAACCGCACCGTGTCCCGAAACCGCACCGTGTCCCTGTCCCAAAACCGCACCGTATCCCTGTCCCGAACCCGCACCATGTCCCTGTCCCGTAACCACACCCTGTCTCTGTCCCGAAACCGCACCATGTCCCTGTCCCGAAACCGCACCGTGTCCCGAAACCGCACCGTGTCCCTGTCCCGAAACCGCACCGTGTCCCTGTCCCGAAACCGCACCGTGTTCCTGTCCCGAAACCGCACCGTGTCCCTGTCCCGAAACCGCACCGTGTCCCTGTCCCGAAAACGCACCGTGTCCCTGTCCCGAAACCGCACCGTGTCCCTGTCCCGAAACCGCACCGTGTCCCTGTCCCGAAACCGCACCGTGTCCCTGGTCCGAAACCGCACCGTGTCCCTGTCCCGAAACCGCACCGTGTCCCGAAACCGCACCGTGTCCCTGTCCCGAAACCGCACCGTGTCTCTGTCCCGAAACCGCACCGTGTCCCTGTCCCGAAACCGCACCGTGTCCCGAAACCGCACCGTGTCCCGAAACCGCACCGTGTCCCTGTCCCAAAACCGCACCGTATCCCTGTCCCGAACCCGCATCATGTCCCTGTCCCGAAACCACACCCTGTCCCTGTCCCGAAACCGCACCGTGTCCCTGTCCCGAAACCGCACCGTGTCCAGAAACCGCACCGTGTCCCTGTCCCGAAACCGCACCGTGTCCCTGTCCCGAAACCGCACCGTGTCTCTGTCCCGAAAGCGCACCGTGTCAATGTCCCGAAACCGCACCGTGCCCCTGTCCCGAAACCGCACCGTGTACCTGTCCCGAAACCGCACCGTGTCCCTGTCCTGAAACCGCACCGTGTCCCTGTCCCGAAACTGCACCATGTCCCTGTCCCGAAACCACACCCTGTCCCTGTCCCGAAACCGCACCGTGTCCCTGTCCCGAAACCGCACCGTGTCCCGAAACCGCACCGTGTCCCTGTCCCGAAACCGCACCGTGTCCCTGTCCTGAAACCGCACCGTGTCCCTGTCCCGAAACTGCACCATGTCCCTGTCCCGAAACCGCACCCTGTCCCTGTCCCGAAACCGCACCCTGTCCCTGTCCCGAAACCGCAACCTGTCCCTGTCCCGAAACCGCACCGTGTCCCTGTCCCGAAACCGCACCGTGTCTCTGTCCCGAAACCGCACCCTGTCCCTGTCCCGAAACCGCACCGTGTCCCTGTCCCGAAACCGCACCCTGTCCCTGTCCCGAAACCGCACCGTGTCCCTGTCCCGAAACCGCACCGTGTCCCTGTCCCGAAACCGCACCGTGTCCCTGTCCCGAAACCGCACCGTGTCCCTGTCCCGAAACCGCACCGTGTCCCGAAACCGCACCCTGTCCCTGTCCCGTAACCACACCCTGTCCCTATCCCGAAACCGCACCGTGTCCCGAAACCGCACCGTGTCCCTGTCCCGAAACCGCACCGTGTCCCTGTCCCGAAACCGCACCGTGTCCCTGTCCAGAAACCGCACCGTGTCCCTGTCCCGAAACCGCAGCGTGTCCCTGTCCCGAAATCGCACCGTGTCCTGAAACCGCACCGTGCCCCTGTCCCGAAACCGCACCGTGTTCAGAATACGCACCGTGCCCCTGTCCCGAAACCGCACCGTGTCTCGAAACCGCACCGTGTCCCGAAACCGCACCGTGCCCCTGTCCCGAAACCGCATCGTGTTCCGAAACCGCACCGTGTCCCTGTCCCGAAACCGCACCATGTCCCTGTCCCGAAACCGCACCCTGTCCCTGTCCCGAAACCGCACCGTGTCCCGAAACCGCACCGTGTCCCTGTCCCGAAACCGCACCGTGTCCCTGTCCCGAAACCGCACCGTGTCCCTGTCCCGAAACCGCACCGTGTCCCTGTCCCGAAACCGCACCGTGTCCCTGTCCCGAAACCGCACCGTGTCCCTGTCCCGAAACCGCACCGTGTCCCTGTCCCGAAACCGCACCGTGTCCCTGTCCCGAAACCGCACCGTGTCCCTGTCCCGAAACCGCACCGTGTCCCTGTCCCGAAACCGCACCGTGTCCCTGTCCCGAAACCGCACCGTGTCCCTGTCCCGAAACCGCACCGTGTCCCTGTCCCGAAACCGCACCGTGTCCCTGTCCCGAAACCGCACCGTGTCCCTGTCCCGAAACCGCACCGTGTCCCTGTCCCGAAACCGCACCGTGTCCCTGTCCCGAAACCGCACCGTGTCTCTGTCCCGAAACCGCACCGTGTACCTGTCCCGAAACCGCACCGTGTCCCTGTCCCGAAACCGCACCGTGTCCCTGTCCCGAAACCGCACCGTGTCCCTGTCCCGAAACCGCACCTTGTCCCTGTCCCGAAACCGCACCGTGTCCCTGTCCCGAAACCGCACCGTGTCCCGAAACCGCACCGTGTCCCTGTCCCGAAACCGCACTGTGTCTCTGTCCCGAAACCGCACCGTGTCCCTGTCCCGAAACCGCACCGTGTCCCGAAACCGCACCGTGTCCCGAAACCGCACCGTGTCCCTGTCCCAAAACCGCACCGTTTCCCTGTCCCGAACCCGCACCATGTCCCTGTCCCGAAACCACACCCTGTACCTGTCCCGAAACCGCACCGTGTCCCTGTCCCGAAACCGCACCCTGTCCCTGTCCCGAAACCGCACCCTGTCACTGTCCCGTAACCACACCCTGTCCCTGTCCCGAAACCGCACCATGTCCCTATACCGAAACCGCACCGTGTCCCGAAACCGCACCGTGTCCCTGTCCCGAAACCGCACCGTGTCCCTGTCCCGAAACCGCACCGTGTCTCTGTCCCGAAACCGCACCGTGTCCCTGTCCCGAAACCGCACCGTGCCCCTGTCCCGAAACCGCACCGTGTCCCTGTCCCGAAACCGCACCGTGTCCCTGTCCCGAAACCGCACCGTGCCCCTGTCCCGAAACCGCACCCTGTCCCTGTCCCGAAACCGCACTCTGTCCCTGTCCCGAAACCGCACCGTGTCCCTGTCCCGAAACCGCACCGTGTCCCTGTCCCGAAACTGCACCATGTCCCTGTCCCGAAACCATACCCTGTCCCTGTCCCGAAACCGCACCGTGTCCCTGTCCCGAAACCGCACCGTGTCCCGAAACCGCACCCTGTCCCTGTCCCGAAACCGCACCCTGTCCCTGTCCCGAAACCGCACCGTGTCCCTGTCCCGAAACCACACCATGTCCCTGTCCCGAAACCGCACCGTGTCCCTGTCCCGAAACCGCACCCTGTCCCTGTCCCGAAACCGCACCGTGCCCCTGTCCCGAAACCGCACCGTGTCCCGAAACCGCACCGTGTCCCTGTCCCGAAACCGCACCGTGTCCCTGTCCCGAAACCGCACCGTGTCCCTGTCCCGAAACCGCACCGTGTCCCTGTCCCGAAACCGCACCGTGTCCCTGTCCCGAAACCGCAGCGTGTCCCTGTCCCGAAATCGCACCGTGTCCCGAAACCGCACCGTGCCCCTGTCCCGAAACCGCACCGTGTTCCGAATACGCACCGTGCCCCTGTCCCGAAACCGCACCGTGTCTCGAAACCGCACCGTGTCCCGAAACCGCACCGTGCCCCTGTCCCGAAACCGCATCGTGTTCCGAAACCGCACCGTGTCCCTGTCCCGAAACCGCACCATGTCCCTGTCCCGAAACCGCACCCTGTCCCTGTCCCGAAACCGCACCATGTCCCTGTCCCGAAACCGCACCGTGTCCTTGTCCCGAAACCGCACCGTGTCCCGAAACCGCACCGTGTCCCTGTCCCGAAACCGCACTGTGTCTCTGTCCCGAAACCGCACCGTGTCCCTGTCCCGAAACCGCACCGTGTCCCGAAACCGCACCGTGTCCCGAAACCGCACCGTGTCCCTGTCCCAAAACCGCACCGTTTCCCTGTCCCGAACCCGCACCATGTCCCTGTCCCGAAACCACACCCTGTACCTGTCCCGAAACCGCACCGTGTCCCTGTCCCGAAACCGCACCCTGTCCCTGTCCCGAAACCGCACCCTGTCCCTGTCCCGAAACCGCACCATGTCCCTATACCGAAACCGCACCGTGTCCCGAAACCGCACCGTGTCCCTGTCCCGAAACCGCACCGTGTCCCTGTCCCGAAACCGCACCGTGTCTCTGTCCCGAAACCGCACCGTGTCCCTGTCCCGAAACCGCACCGTGCCCCTGTCCCGAAACCGCACCGTGTCCCTGTCCCGAAACCGCACCGTGTCCCTGTCCCGAAACCGCACCGTGCCCCTGTCCCGAAACCGCACCCTGTCCCTGTCCCGAAACCGCACCCTGTCCCTGTCCCGAAACCGCACCGTGTCCCTGTCCCGAAACCGCACCGTGTCCCGAAACCGCACCGTGTCCCTGTCCCGAAACCGCACCGTGTCCCTGTCCCGAAACTGCACCATGTCCCTGTCCCGAAACCATACCCTGTCCCTGTCCCGAAACCGCACCGTGTCCCTGTCCCGAAACCGCACCGTGTCCCGAAACCGCACCTTGTCCCTGTCCCGAAACCGCACCCTGTCCCTGTCCCGAAACCGCACCGTGTCCCTGTCCCGAAACCACACCATGTCCCTGTCCCGAAACCGCACCGTGTCCCTGTCCCGAAACCGCACCCTGTCCCTGTCCCGAAACCGCACCGTGCCCCTGTCCCGAAACCGCACCGTGTTCCGAAACCGCACCGTGTCCCTGTCCCGAAACCGCACCCTGTCCCTGTCCCGAAACCGCACCGTGTCCCGAAACCGCACCGTGTCCCTGTCCCGAAACCGCACCGTGTCCCTGTCCCGAAACCGCACCGTGTCCCTGTCCCGAAACCGCACCGTGTCCCTGTCCCGAAACCGCACCGTGTCCCTGTCCCGAAACCGCAGCGTGTCCCTGTCCCGAAATCGCACCGTGTCCCGAAACCGCACCGTGCCCCTGTCCCGAAACCGCACCGTGTTCCGAATATGCACCGTGCCCCTGTCCCGAAACCGCACTGTGTCTCGAAACCGCACCGTGTCCCGAAACCGCACCGTGCCCCTGTCCCGAAACCGCATCTTGTTCCGAAACCGCACCGTGTCCCTGTCCCGAAACCGCACCATGTCCCTGTCCCGAAACCGCACCCTGTCCCTGTCCCGAAACCGCACCGTGTCCCGAATCCGCACCGTGTCCCTGTCCCGAAACCGCACCGTGTCCCTGTCCCGAAACCGCACCGTGTCCCTGTCCCGAAACCGCACCGTGTCCCTGTCCCGAAACCGCACCGTGTCCCTGTCCCGAAACCGCACCGTGTCCCTGTCCCGAAACCGCACCGTGTCCCTGTCCCGAAACCGCACCGTGTCCCTGTCCCGAAACCGCACCGTGTCCCTGTCCCGAAACCGCACCGTGTCCCTGTCCCGAAACCGCACCGTGTCCCTGTCCCGAAACCGCACCGTGTCCCTGTCCCGAAACCGCACCGTGTCCCTGTCCCGAAACCGCACCGTGTCCCTGTTCCGAAACCGCACCGTGTCCCGAAACCGCACCGTGTCCCTGTCCCAAAACCGCACCGTATCCCTGTCCCGAACCCGCACCCTGTCCCTGTCCCGAAACCGCACCGTGTCCCTGTCCCGAAACCGCACCCTGTCCCTGTCCCGAAACTGCACCGTGTCCCTGTCCCGAAACCGCACCGTGTCCCTGTCCCGAAACCGCACCGTGTCCCGAAACCGCACCCTGTCCCTGTCCCGTAACCACACCCTGTCCCTATCCCGAAACCGCACCGTGTCCCGAAACCGCACCGTGTCCCTGTCCCGAAACCGCACCGTGTCCCGAAACCGCACCGTGTCCCTGTCCCGAAACCGCACCGTGTCCCTGTCCAGAAACCGCACCGTGTCCCTGTCCCGAAACCGCAGCGTGTCCCTGTCCCGAAATCGCACCGTGTCCTGAAACCGCACCGTGCCCCTGTCCCGAAACCGCACCGTGTTCCGAATACGCACCGTGCCCCTGTCCCGAAACCGCACCGTGTCTCGAAACCGCACCGTGTCCCGAAACCGCACCGTGCCCCTGTCCCGAAACCGCATCGTGTTCCGAAACCGCACCGTGTCCCTGTCCCGAAACCGCACCATGTCCCTGTCCCGAAACCGCACCCTGTCCCTGTCCCGAAACCGCACCGTGTCCCGAAACCGCACCGTGTCCCTGTCCCGAAACCGCACCGTGTCCCTGTCCCGAAACTGCACCGTGTCCCTGTCCCGAAACCGCACCGTGTCCCTGTCCCGAAACCGCACCGTGTCCCTGTCCCGAAACCGCACCGTGTCCCTGTCCCGAAACCGCACCGTGTCCCTGTCCCGAAACCGCACCGTGTCCCTGTCCCGAAACCGCACCGTGTCCCTGTCCCGAAACCGCACCGTGTCCCTGTCCCGAAACCGCACCGTGTCCCTGTCCCGAAACCGCACCGTGTCCCTGTCCCGAAACCGCACCGTGTCCCTGTCCCGAAACCGCACCGTGTCCCTGTCCCGAAACCGCACCGTGTCCCTGTCCCGAAACCGCACCGTGTCCCGAAACCGCACCGTGTCCCTGTCCCAAAACCGCACCGTATCCCTGTCCCGAACCCGCACCCTGTCCCTGTCCCGAAACGACACCCTGTCCCTGTCCCGAAACCGCACCGTGTCCCTGTCCCGAAACCGCACCGTGTCCCTGTCCCGAAACCGCACCGTGTCCCGAAACCGCACCCTGTCCCTGTCCCGTAACCACACCCTGTCCCTATCCCGAAACCGCACCGTGTCCCGAAACCGCACCGTGTCCCTGTCCCGAAACCGCACCGTGTCGCTGTCCCGAAACCGCACCGTGTCCCTGTCCCGAAACCGCACCGTGTCCCTGTCCAGAAACCGCACCGTGTCCCTGTCCCGAAACCGCACCGTGTCCCTGTCCCGAAACCGCACCGTGTCCCTGTCCCGAAACCGCACCAGGTCCCTGTCCCGAAACCGCACCGTGTCCCTGGTCCGAAACCGCACCGTGTCCCTGTCCCGAAACCGCACCGTGTCCCTGTCCCGAAACCGCACCGTGTCTCTGTCCCGAAACCGCACCGTGTCCCTGTCCCGAAACCGCACCGTGTCCCGAAACCGCACCGTGTCCCGAAACCGCACCGTGTCCCTGTCCCAAAACCGCACCGTATCCCTGTCCCGAACCCGCACCATGTCCCTGTCCCGAAACCACACCCTGTCCCTGTCCCGAAACCGCACCGTGTCCCTGTCCCGAAACCGCACCGTGTCCCGAAACCGCGCCGTGTCCCTGTCCCGAAACCGCACCGTGTCCCTGTCCCGAAACCGCACTGTGTCTCTGTCCCGAAACCGCACCGTGTCCCTGTCCCGAAACCGCACCGTGCCCCTGTCCCGAAACCGCACCGTGTCCCTGTCCCGAAACCGCACCGTGCCCCTGTCCCGAAACCGCACCGTGGCCCTGTCCCGAAACCGCACCGTGTCCCTGTCCCGAAACCGCACCGTGTCCCTGTCCCGAAACCGCACCATGTCCCTGTCCCGAAACCACACCCTGTCCCTGTCCGGAAACCGCACCGTGTCCCTGTCCCGAAACCGCACCGTGTCCCTGTCCCGAAACCGCACCGTGTCCCTGTCCCGAAACCGCACCGTGCCCCTGTCCCGAAACCGTACCGTGTCCCTGTCCCGAAACCGCACCGTGTCCCTGTCCGGAACCCGCACCCTGTCCCTGTCCCGAAACCGTACCGTGTCCCTGTCCCGAAACCGCACCGTGTCCCTGTCCTGAACCCGCACCCTGTCCCTGTCCCGAAACCGTACCGTGTCCCTGTCCCGAAACCGCACCGTGTCCCTGTCCCGAAACCGCACCGTGTCCCTGTCCCGAAACCGCACCGTGTCCCTGTCCCGAAACCGCACCGTGTCCCTGTCCCGAAACCGCACCGTGTCCCTGGTCCGAAACCGCACCGTGTCCCTGTCCCGAAACCGCACCGTGTCCCGAAACCGCACCGTGTCCCTGTCCCGAAACCGCACCGTGTCTCTGTCCCGAAACCGCACCGTGTCCCTGTCCCGAAACCGCACCGTGTCCCGAAACCTCACCGTGTCCCGAAACCGCACCGTGTCCCTGTCCCAAAACCGCACCGTTTCCCTGTCCCGAACCCGCACCATGTCCCTGTCCCGAAACCACACCCTTTCCCTGTCCCGAAACCGCACCGTGTCCCTGTCCCGAAACCGCACCGTGTCCCTGTCCCAAAACCGCACCGTATCCCTGTCCCGAACCCGCACCATGTCCCTGTCCCGAAACCACACCCTGTCCCGAAACCGCGCCGTGTCCCTGTCCCGAAACCGCACCGTGTCCCTGTCCCAAAACCGCACCGTATCCCTGTCCCGAAACCGCACCGTGTCCCTGTCCCAAAACCGCACCGTATCCCTGTCCCAAAACCGCACCGTATCCCTGTCCCAAAACCGCACCCTGTCCCTGTCCCGAAACCGCACCGTGTCCCTGTCCCGAAACCGCACCGTGTCCCTGTCCCAAAACCGCACCGTATCCCTGTCCCGAAACCGCACCGTGTCCCTGTCCCAAAACCGCACCGTATCCCTGTCCCGAAACCGCACCGTGTCCCTGTCCCGAAACCGCACTGTGTCTCTGTCCTGAAACCGCACCGTGTCCCTGTCCCGAAACCGCACCGTGCCCCTGTCCCGAAACCGCACCGTGTCCCTGTCCCGAAACCGCACCGTGTCCCTGTCCCGAAACCGCACCGTGTCCCTGTCCCGAAACCGCACCGTGTCCCTGTCCCGAAACCGAACCGTGTCCCTGTCCCGAAACCGCACCGTGTCCCTGTCCCGAAACCGCACCATGTCCCTGTCCCGAAACCACACCCTGTCCCTGTCCGGAAACCGCACCGTGTCCCTGTCCCGAAACCGCACCATGTCCCGAAACCGCACCCTGTCCCTGTCCGGAAACCACACCCTGTCCCTGTCCCGAAACCGCACCCTGTCCCTGTCCCGAAACCGCACCATGTCCCTGTCCCGAAACCGCGCCGTGTCCCTGTCCCGAAACCGCACCCTGTCCCTGTCCCGTAACCGCACCGTGTCTCTGTCCCGAAACCGCACCCTGTCCCTGTCCCGAAACCGCACCGTGTCCCTGTCCCGAAACCGCACCGTGTCCCTGTCCCGAAACCGCACCGTGTCCCTGTCCCGAAACCGCACCGTGTCCCTGTCCCGAAACCGCACCGTGTCCCTGTCCTGAAACCGCACCCTGTCCCTGTCCCGAAACCGCACCCTGTCCCTGTCCCGAAACCGCACCGTGTCCCTGTCCCGAAACCGCACCATGTCCCTGGCCCGAAACCGCACCGTGTCCCTGTCCCGAAACCGCACCGTGTCCCTGTCCCGAAACCGCACCGTGTCCCTGTCCCGAAACCACACCGTGTCCTGAAACCGCACCGTGTGTCTGTCCCGAAACCGCACCGTGTCCCTGTCCCGAAACCGCACCGTGTCCCTGTCCCGAAACCGCACCGTGTCCCTGTCCCGAAACCGCACCGTGTCCCGAAACCGCACCGTGTCCCTGTCCCGAAACCGCACCGTGTCCCTGTCCCGAAACCGCACCGTGTCCCTGTCCCGAAACCGCACCGTGTCCCTGTCCCGAAACCGCACCGTGTCCCTGTCCCGAAACCGCACCGTGTCCCTGTCCCGAAACCGCACCGTGTCCCTGTCCCGAAACCGCACCGTGTCCCTGTCCCGAAACCGCACCGTGTCCCTGTCCCGAAACCGCACCGTGTCCCTGTCCCGAAACCGCACCGTGTCCCTGTCCCGAAACCGCACCGTGTCCCTGGTCCGAAACCGCACCGTGTCCCTGTCCCGAAACCGCACCGTGTCCCGAAACCGCACCGTGTCCCTGTCCCGAAACCGCACCGTGTCTCTGTCCCGAAACCGCACCGTGTCCCTGTCCCGAAACCGCACCGTGTGCCGAAACCTCACCGTGTCCCGAAACCGCACCATGTCCCTGTCCCAAAACCGCACCGTTTCCCTGTCCCGAACCCGCACCATGTCCCTGTCCCGAAACCACACCCTGTCCCTGTCCCGAAACCGCACCGTGTCCCTGTCCCGAAACCGCACCGTGTCCCGAAACCGCACCCTGTCCCTGTCCCGTAACCACACCCTGTCCCTGTCCCGAAACCGCACCATGTCCCTGTACCGAAACCGCATCGTGTCCCGAAACCGCACCGTGTCCCTGTCCCGAAACCGCACCGTGTCTCTGTCCCGAAACCGCACCGTGTCCCTGTCCCGAAACCGCACCATGTCTCTGTCCCGAAACCGCACCGTGTCCCTGTCCCGAAACCGCACCGTGTCCCTGTCCCGAAACCGCACCGTGTCTCTGTCCCGAAACCGCACCGTGTCCCTGTCCCGAAACCGCACCGTGTCTCTGTCCCGAAACCGCACCATGTCTCTGTCCCGAAACCGCACCGTGTCCCTGTCCCGAAACCGCACCGTGCCCCTGTCCCGAAACCGCACCGTGTCCCTGTCCCGAAACCGCACCGTGTCCCTGTCCCGAAACCGCACCCTGCCCCTGTCCCGAAACCGCACCCTGTCCCTGTCCCGAAACCGCACTCTGTCCCTGTCCCGAAACCGCACCGTGTCCCTGTCCCGAAACCGCACCGTGTCCCTGTCCCGAAACTGCACCATGTCCCTGTCCCGAAACCACACCGCGTCCCTGTCCCGAAACCGCACCGCGTCCCTGTCCCGAAACCGCACCGCGTCCCTGTCCCGAAACCGCACCGTGTCCCGTAACCGCACCGTGCCCCTTTCCCGAAACCGCACCGTGTCCCTGTCCCGAAACCGCACCGTGTCCCTGTCCCGAAACCGCACTGTGTCCCTGTCCCGAAACCGCACCGTGTCTCTGTCCCGAAACCGCACCGTGTCTCTGTCCCGAAACCGCACCGTGTCCCTGTCCCGAAACCGCACCGTGTCCCGAAACCGCACCGTGTCCCGAAACCGCACCGTGTCCCTGTCCCAAAACCGCACCGTATCCCTGTCCCGAAACCGCACCGTGTCCCGAAACCGCACCGTGTCTCTGTCCCGAAACCGCACCGTGTCCCTGTCCCGAAACCGCACCGTGTCCCTGTCCCGAAACCGCACCGTGTCCCTGTCCCGAAACCGCACCGTGTCTCTGTCCCGAAACCGCACCGTGTCTCTGTCCCGAAACCGCACCCTGTCCCTGTCCCGAACCCGCACCGTGTCCCTGTCCCGAAACCGCACCGTGTCTCTGTCCCGAAACCGCACCGTGTCCCTGTCCCGAAACCGCACCGTGCCCCTGTCCTGAAACCGCACCGTGTCCCTGTCCCGAAACTGCACCATGTCCCTGTCCCGAAACCACACCCTGTCCCTGTCCCGAAACCGCACCGTGTCCCTGTCCCGAAACCGCACCGTGTCTCTGTCCCGAAACCGCACCGTGTCCCTGTCCCGAAACCGCACCGTGCCCCTGTCCTGAAACCGCACCGTGTCCCTGTCCCGAAACTGCACCATGTCCCTGTCCCGAAACCACACCCTGTCCCTGTCCCGAAACCGCACCGTGTCCCTGTCCCGAAACCGCACCGTGTCCCGAAACCGCACCGTGTCCCTGTCCCGAAACCGCACCGTGTCCCTGTCCTGAAACCGCACCGTGTCCCTGTCCCGAAACTGCACGATGTCCCTGTCCCGAAACCGCACCCTGTCCCTGTCCCGAAACCGCACCCTGTCCCTGTCCCGAAACCGCACCCTGTCCCTGTCCCGAAACCGCACCGTGTCCCTGTCCCGAAACCGCACCGTGTCCCTGTCCCGAAACCGCACCGTGTCCCTGTCCCGAAACCGCACCGTGTCCCTGTCCCGAAACCGCACCGTGTCCCTGTCCCGAAACCGCACCGTGTCCCTGTCCCGAAACCGCACCGTGTCCCTGTCCCGAAACCGCACCGTGTCCCTGTCCCGAAACCGCACCGTGTCCCTGTCCCGAAACCGCACCGTGTCCCTGGTCCGAAACCGCACCGTGTCCCTGTCCCGAAACCGCACCGTGTCCCGAAACCGCACCGTGTCCCTGTCCCAAAACCGCACCGTTTCCCTGTCCCGAACCCGCACCATGTCCCTGTCCCGAAACCACACCCTGTCCCTGTCCCGAAACCGCGCCCTGTCCCTGTCCCGAAACCGCACCGTGTCCCGAAACCGCACCCTGTCCCTGTCCCGTAACCAAACCCTGTCCCTGTCCCGAAACCGCACCATGTCCTTGTACCGAAACCGCACCGTGTCCCGAAACCGCACCGTGTCCTTGTCCCGAAACCGCACCGTGTCCCTGTCCCGAAACCGCACCGCGTCCCTGTCCCGAAACCACACTGCGTCCCTGTCCCGAAACCGCACCGTGTCCCGTAACCACACCGTGTCCCTGTCCCGAAACCGCACCCTGTCCCTGTCCCGAAACCGCACCATGTCCCTGTCCCGAAACCGCACCATGTCCCTGTCCCGAAACCGCACCGTGTCCCGAAACCGCACCGTGTCCCTGTCCCGAAACCGCACCGTGTCTCTGTCCCGAAAGCGCAGCGTTTCTCTGTCCCGAAACCGCACCGTGTCTCTGTCCCGAAACCGCACCGTGTCCCTGTCCCATAACCGCACCGTGTCCCTGTCCCGCAACCGCACCGTGTCCCGAAACCGCACCGTGTCCCTGTCCCGAAACCACACCATGTCCCTGTCCCGAAACCGCACCGTGTCCCGAAACCGCACCGTGTCCCTGTCCCGAAACCGCACCGTGTCCCTGTCCCGCAACCGCACCGTGTCCCTGTCCCGAAACCGCACCCTGTCCCTGTCCCGAAACCGCACCGTGTCCCGAAACCGCACCGTGTCCCTGTCCCGAAACCGCACCGTGCCCCTGTCCCGAAACCGCACCGTGCCCCTGTCCCGAAACCGCATCGTGTCCCTGTCCCGAAACCGCACCCTGTCCCTGTCCCGAAACCGCACCCTGTCCCTGTCCCGAAACCGCACCGTGTCCCTGTCCCGAAACCGCACCGTGTCCCTGTCCCGAAACCGCGCCGTGTCCCGAAACCGCACCTTGTCTCTGTCCCGAAACCGCACCGTGTCTCTGTCCCGAAACCGCACCGTGCCCCTGTCCCGAAACCGCACCGTGTCCCTGTCCCGAAACAGCAGTGTCCCTGGTCTGAAACCGCACCGTGCCCCTGTCCCGAAACCGCACCGTGCCCCTGTCCCGAAACCGCACCGTGTCCCTGTCCCAAAACCGCACCGTGCCCCTGTCCCGAAACCGCACCGTGCCCCTGTCCCAAAACCGCACCGTGTCCCTGTCCCGAAACCGCACCGTGTCCCGAAACCGCACCGTGTCCCTGTCCCGAAATCGCACCGTGTCCCTGTCCCGAAACCGCACCGTGTCCCTGTCCCGAAACCGCACCGTGTCCCTGTCCCGAAACCGCACCGCGTCCCTGTCCCGAAACCGCACCATGTCCCTGTCCCGAAACCGCACCGTGTCCCTGTCCCGAAACCGCACCGTGTCCCTGTCCCGAAACCGCACCGTGTCCCTGTCCCGAAACCGCACCGTGTCCCTGTCCCGAAACCGCACCGTGTCCCTGTCCCGAAACCGCACCCTGTCCCTGTCCCGAAACCGCACCGTGTCCCGAAACCGCACCGTGTCCCGAAACCGCACACTGTCCCTGTCCCGAAACCGCACCGTGTCCCGTAACCGCACCGTGTCCCAAAACCGCACCGTGTCCCTGTCCCGAAACCGCACCGTGTCCCTGTCCCGAAACCGCACCGTGTCCCGAAACCGCACCGTGTCCCTGTCCCGAAACCGCACCGTGTCCCTGTCCCGAAACCGCACCGTGTCCCTGTCCCAAAACCGCACCGTGTCCCTGTCCCGAATAAGCAGCGTGTCCCTGTCCCGAAACCGCACCGTGTCCCTGTCGCGAAACCGCACCGTGACCCTGTCCCGAAACCGCACCATATCCCTGTCCCGAAACCGCACCGTGTCCCTGTCCCGAAACCGCAGCGTGTCCCTGTCCCGAAACCGCAGCGTGTCCCTGTCCCGAAACCGCACCGTGTCCCTGTCCCGAAACCGCACCGTGTCCCTGTCCCGAAACCGCACCGTGTCCCTGTCCCGAAACCGCACCGTGTCCCTGTCCCGAAACCGCACCGTGTCCCTGTCCCGAAACCGCACCGTGTCCCTGTCCCGAAACCGCACCGTGTCCCTGTCCCGAAACCGCACCCTGTCCCTGTCCCGAAACCGCACCGTGTCCCGAAACCGCACCGTGTCCATGTGCCGAAACCGCACCCTGTCCCTGTCCCGAAACCGCACCGTGTCCCTGTCCCGAAACCGCACCGTGTCCCTGTCCCGAAACCGCACCGTGTCCCTGTCCCGAAACCGCAGCGTGTCCCTGTCCCGAAACCGCACCGTGTCCCTGTCCCGAAACCGCACCGTGTCCCTGTCCCGAAACCGCACCGTGTCCATGTCCCGAAACCGCACCGTGTCCCTGTCCCGAAACCGCACCGTGTCCCTGTCGCGAAACCGCACCTTGTCCCGAAACCGCACCGTGTCCCTGTCCCGAAACCGCACCGTGTCCCTGTCCCGAAACCGCACCGTGTCCCGAAACCGCACCGTGTCCCTGTCCCGAAACCGCACCCTGTCCCTGTCCCGAAACCACACCTTGTCCCTGTCCCGAAACCGCACCGTGTCCCTGTTCCGAAACCGCACCATGTCCCGAAACCACACCGTGTCCCTGTCCCGAAACCGCACCGTGTCCCTGTCCCGAAACCGCACCGTGTCCCTGTCCCGAAACCGCACCGTGTCCCTGTCCCAAAACCGCACCGTGTCCCTGTCCCGAATGAGCAGCGTGTCCCTGTCGCGAAACCGCACCGTGTCCCTGTCCCGAAACCGCACCATATCCCTGTCCCGAAACCGCACCGTGTCCCTGTCCCGAAACCGCAGCGTGTCCCTGTCCCGAAACCGCAGCGTGTCCCTGTCCCGAAACCGCACCGTGTCCCTGTCCCGAAACCGCACCGTGTCCCTGTCCCGAAACCGCACCGTGTCCCTGTCCCGAAACCGCACCGTGTCCCTGTCCCGAAACAGCACCGTGTCCCTGTCCCGAAATCGCACCGTGTCCCTGTCCCGAAACCGCACCGTGTCCCGAAACCGCACCGTGTCCATGTGCCGAAACCGCACCCTGTCCCTGTCCCGAAACCGCAGCGTGTCCCTGTCCCGAAACCGCAGCGTGTCCCTGTCGCGAAACCGCACCTTGTCCCGAAACCGCACCGTGTCCCTGTCCCGAAACCGCACCGTGTCCCTGTCCCGAAACCGCACCGTGTCCCGAAACCGCACCGTGTCCCTGTCCCGAAACCGCACCCTGTCCCTGTCCCGAAACCGCACCGTGTCCCTGTCCCGAAACCGCAGCGTGTCCCTGTCCCGAAACCGCACCCTGTCCCTGTCCCGAAACCGCACCGTGTCCCTGTCCCGAAACCGCACCGTGTCCCTGTCCCGAAACCGCACCGTGTCCCTGTCCCGAAACCGCACCGTGTCCCTGTCCCGAAACCGCACCGTGTCCCTGTCCCGAAACCGCACCGTGTCCCTGTCCCGTAACCGCACCGTGTCCCGGAACCGCACCGTGTCCCTGTCCCGAAACCGCACCGTGTCCCTGTCCCGAAACCGCTCCGTGTCCCTGTCCCGAAACCGAACCGTGTCCCTGTCCCGAAACCGCACCGTGTCCCTGTCCCGAAACCGCACCGTGTCCCTGTCGCGAAACCGCACCGTGTCCCTGTCCCGAAACCGCACCGTGTCCCTGTCCCGAAACTGCACCGTGTCCCTGTCCCGAAACCGCACCGTGTCCCGAAACCGCACCGTGTCCCTGTCCCGAAACCGCACCCTGTCCCTGTCCCGAAACCGCACCGTGTCCCTGTCCCGAAACCGCACCGTGTCCCTGTCCCGAAACCGCAGCGTGTCCCTGTCGCGAAACCGCACCCTGTCCCTGTCCCGAAACCGCACCCTGTCCCTGTCCCGAAACCGCACCGTGTCCCTGTCCCGAAACCGCACCGTGTCCCTGTCCCGAAACCGCGCCGTGTCCCGAAACCGCACCTTGTCTCTGTCCCGAAACCGCACCGTGTCTCTGTCCCGAAACCGCACCGTGCCCCTGTCCCGAAACCGCACCGTGTCCCTGTCCCGAAACAGCAGTGTCCCTGGTCTGAAACCGCACCGTGCCCCTGTCCCGAAACCGCACCGTGCCCCTGTCCCGAAACCGCACCGTGTCCCTGTCCCAAAACCGCACCGTGCCCCTGTCCCGAAACCGCACCGTGCCCCTGTCCCGAAACCGCACCGTGTCCCTGTCCCGAAACCGCACCGTGTCCCGAAACCGCACCGTGTCCCTGTCCCGAAATCGCACCGTGTCCCTGTCCCGAAACCGCACCGTGTCCCTGTCCCGAAACCGCACCGTGTCCCTGTCCCGAAACCGCACCGCGTCCCTGTCCCGAAACCGCACCATGTCCCTGTCCCGAAACCGCACCGTGTCCCTGTCCCGAAACCGCACCGTATCCCTGTCCCGAAACCGCACCGTGTCCCTGTCCCGAAACCGCACCGTGTCCCTGTCCCGAAACCGCACCGTGTCCCTGTCCCGAAACCGCACCCTGTCCCTGTCCCGAAACCGCACCGTGTCCCGAAACCGCACCGTGTCCCGAAACCGCACCCTGTCCCTGTCCCGAAACCGCACCGTGTCCCGTAACCGCACCGTGTCCCAAAACCGCACCGTGTCCCTGTCCCGAAACCGCACCGTGTCCCTGTCCCGAAACCGCACCGTGTCCCGAAACCGCACCGTGTCCCTGTCCCGAAACCGCACCGTGTCCCTGTCCCGAAACCGCACCGTGTCCCTGTCCCAAAACCGCACCGTGTCCCTGTCCCGAATAAGCAGCGTGTCCCTGTCCCGAAACCGCACCGTGTCCCTGTCGCGAAACCGCACCGTGACCCTGTCCCGAAACCGCACCATATCCCTGTCCCGAAACCGCACCGTGTCCCTGTCCCGAAACCGCAGCGTGTCCCTGTCCCGAAACCGCACCGTGTCCCTGTCCCGAAACCGCACCGTGTCCCTGTCCCGAAACCGCACCGTGTCCCTGTCCCGAAACCGCATCGTGTCCCTGTCCCGAAACCGCACCGTGTCCCTGTCCCGAAACCGC
Source organism: Scyliorhinus torazame (assembly GCF_047496885.1). Taxonomy (NCBI): domain Eukaryota; kingdom Metazoa; phylum Chordata; class Chondrichthyes; order Carcharhiniformes; family Scyliorhinidae; genus Scyliorhinus; species Scyliorhinus torazame. The sequence goes on along the minus strand of NC_092710.1, from coordinate 356,418,481 downwards.
ACCGTGTCCCTGTCCCGAAACCGCACCCTGTCCCTGTCCCGAAACCGCACCGTGTCCCGAAACCGCACCGTGTCCATGTGCCGAAACCGCACCCTGTCCCTGTCCCGAAACCGCACCGTGTCCCTGTCCCGAAACCGCACCGTGTCCCTGTCCCGAAACCGCACCGTGTCCCTGTCCCGAAACCGCAGCGTGTCCCTGTCCCGAAACCGCACCGTGTCCCTGTCCCGAAACCGCACCGTGTCCCTGTCCCGAAACCGCACCGTGTCCATGTCCCGAAACCGCACCGTGTCCCTGTCCCGAAACCGCACCGTGTCCCTGTCGCGAAACCGCACCTTGTCCCGAAACCGCACCGTGTCCCTGTCCAGAAACCGCACCGTGTCCCTGTCCCGAAACCGCACCGTGTCCCTGTCCCGAAACCGCACCGTGTCCCTGTCCCGAAACCGCACCGTGTCCCTGTCCCGAAACCGCACCGTGTCCCTGTCCCGAAACCGCACCGTGTCCCTGTCCCGAAACCGCACCGTGTCCCTGTCCCGAAACCGCACCGTGTCCCTGTCCCGAAACCGCACCGTGTCCCTGTCCCGAAACCGCACCGTGTCCCTGTCCCGAAACCGCACCGTGCCCCTGTCCCGAAACCGTACCGTGTCCCTGTCCCGAAACCGCACCGTGTCCCTGTCCCGAAACCGCACCGTGTCCCTGTCCCGAAACCGCACCGTGTCCCTGTCCCGAAACCGCACCGTGCCCCTGTCCCGAAACCGTACCGTGTCCCTGTCCCGAAACCGCACCGTGTCCCTGTCCTGAACCCGCACCCTGTCCCTGTCCCGAAACCGTACCGTGTCCCTGTCCTGAACCCGCACCCTGTCCCTGTCCCGAAACCGTACCGTGTCCCTGTCCCGAAACCGCACCGTGTCCCTGTCCCGAAACCGCACCGTGTCCCTGTCCCGAAACCGCACCGTGTCCCTGTCCCGAAACCGCACCGTGTCCCTGTCCCGAAACCGCACCGTGTCCCTGGTCCGAAACCGCACCGTGTCCCTGTCCCGAAACCGCACCGTGTCCCGAAACCGCACCGTGTCCCTGTCCCGAAACCGCACCGTGTCTCTGTCCCGAAACCGCACCGTGTCCCTGTCCCGAAACCGCACCGTGTCCCGAAACCTCACCATGTCCCGAAACCGCACCGTGTCCCTGTCCCAAAACCGCACCGTTTCCCTGTCCCGAACCCGCACCATGTCCCTGTCCCGAAACCACACCCTGTCCCTGTCCCGAAACCGCACCGTGTCCCTGTCCCGAAACCGCACCGTGTCCCTGTCCCAAAACCGCACCGTATCCCTGTCCCGAACCCGCACCATGTCCCTGTCCCGAAACCACACCCTGTCCCGAAACCGCGCCGTGTCCCTGTCCCGAAACCGCACCGTGTCCCTGTCCCAAAACCGCACCGTATCCCTGTCCCGAAACCGCACCGTGTCCCTGTCCCAAAACCGCACCGTATCCCTGTCCCAAAACCGCACCGTATCCCTGTCCCAAAACCGCACCCTGTCCCTGTCCCGAAACCGCACCGTGTCCCTGTCCCGAAACCGCACCGTGTCCCTGTCCCAAAACCGCACCGTATCCCTGTCCCGAAACCGCACCGTGTCCCTGTCCCAAAACCGCACCGTATCCCTGTCCCGAAACCGCACCGTGTCCCTGTCCCGAAACCGCACCGTGTCCCGAAACCGCGCCGTGTCCCTGTCCCGAAACCGCACCGTGTCCCTGTCCCGAAATCGCACTGTGTCTCTGTCCCGAAACCGCACCGTGTCCCTGTCCCGAAACCGCACCGTGCCCCTGTCCCGAAACCGCACCGTGTCCCTGTCCCGAAACCGCACCGTGTCCCTGTCCCGAAACCGCACCGTGTCCCTGTCCCGAAACCGCACCATGTCCCTGTCCCGAAACCACACCCTGTCCTTGTCCGGAAACCGCACCGTGTCCCTGTCCCGAAACCGCACCGTGTCCCGAAACCGCACCGTGTCCCTGTCCCGAAACCACACCCTGTCCCTGTCCGGAAACCGCACCGTGTCCCTGTCCCGAAACCGCACCATGTCCCGAAACCGCACCCTGTCCCTGTCCGGAAACCACACCCTGTCCCTGTCCCGAAACCGCACCCTGTCCCTGTCCCGAAACCGCACCATGTCCCTGTCCCGAAACCGCGCCGTGTCCCTGTCCCGAAACCGCACCCTGTCCCTGTCCCGTAACCGCACCGTGCCTCTGTCCCGAAACCGCACCCTGTCCCTGTCCCGAAACCGCACCGTGTCCCTGTCCCGAAACCGCACCATGTCCCTGACCCGAAACCGCACCGTGTCCCTGTCCCGAAACCGCACCGTGTCCCTGTCCTGAAACCGCACCCTGTCCCTGTCCCGAAACCGCACCCTGTCCCTGTCCCGAAACCGCACCGTGTCCCTGTCCCGAAACCGCACCATGTCCCTGTCCCGAAACCGCACCGTATCCCTGTCCCGAAACCGCACCGTGTCCCTGTCCCGAAACCGCACCGTGTCCCTGTCCCGAAACCGCACCGTGTCCTGAAACCGCACCGTGTGTCTGTCCCGAAACCGCACCGTGTCCCTGTCCCGAAACCACACCGTGTCCCTGTCCCGAACACCGCACCGTGTCCCTGTCCCGAAACCGCACCGTGTCCCGAAACCGCACCGTGTCCCTGTCCCGAAACCGCACCGTGTCCCTGTCCCGAAACCGCACCGTGTCCCTGTCCCGAAACCGCACCGTGTCCCTGTCCCGAAACCGCACCGTGTCCCTGTCCCGAAACCGCACCGTGTCCCTGTCCCGAAACCGCACCGTGTCCCTGTCCCGAAACCGCACCGTGTCCCTGTCCCGAAACCGCACCGTGTCCCTGTCCCGAAACCGCACCGTGTCCCTGTCCCGAAACCGCACCGTGTCCCTGTCCCGAAACCGCACCGTGTCCCTGTCCCGAAACCGCACCGTGTCCCTGTCCCGAAACCGCACCGTGCCCCTGTCCCGAAACCGTACCGTGTCCCTGTCCCGAAACCGCACCGTGTCCCTGTCCCGAATCCGCACCGTGTCCCTGTCCCGAAACCGCACCGTGTCCCTGTCCCGAAACCGCACCGTGCCCCTGTCCCGAAACCGTACCGTGTCCCTGTCCCGAAACCGCACCGTGTCCCTGTCCCGAACCCGCACCCTGTCCCTGTCCCGAAACCGTACCGTGTCCCTGTCCCGAAACCGCACCGTGTCCCTGTCCCGAACCCGCACCCTGTCCCTGTCCCGAAACCGCACCGTGTCCCTGTCCCGAAACCGCACCGTGTCCCTGTCCCGAAACCGCACCGTGTCCCTGTCCCGAAACCGCACCGTGTCCCTGGTCCGAAACCGCACCGTGTCCCTGTCCCGAAACCGCACCGTGTCCCGAAACCGCACCGTGTCCCTGTCCCGAAACCGCACCGTGTCTCTGTCCCGAAACCGCACCGTGTCCCTGTCCCGAAACCGCACCGTGTCCCGAAACCTCACCGTGTCCCGAAACCGCACCGTGTCCCTGTCCCAAAACCGCACCGTTTCCCTGTCCCGAACCCGCACCATGTCCCTGTCCCGAAACCGCACCCTGTCCCTGTCCCGAAACCGCACCGTGTCCCTGTCCCGAAACCGCACCGTGTCCCTGTCCCAAAACCGCACCGTATCCCTGTCCCGAACCCGCACCATGTCCCTGTCCCGAAACCACACCCTGTCCCGAAACCGCGCCGTGTCCCTGTCCCGAAACCGCACCGTGTCCCTGTCCCAAAACCGCACCGTATCCCTGTCCCGAAACCGCACCGTGTCCCTGTCCCAAAACCGCACCGTATCCCTGTCCTGAACCCGCACCCTGTCCCTGTCCCGAAACCGTACCGTGTCCCTGTCCCGAAACCGCACCGTGTCCCTGTCCCGAACCCGCACCGTGTCCCTGTCCCGAAATCGCACTGTGTCTCTGTCCCGAAACCGCACCGTGTCCCTGTCCCGAAACCGCACCGTGCCCCTGTCCCGAAACCGCACCGTGTCCCTGTCCCGAAACCGCACCGTGTCCCTGTCCCGAAACCGCACCGTGTCCCTGTCCCGAAACCGCACCATGTCCCTGTCCCGAAACCACACCCTGCCCCTGTCCGGAAACCGCACCGTGTCCCTGTCCCGAAACCGCACCATGTCCCGAAACCGCACCCTGTCCCTGTCCGGAAACCACAGCCTGTCCCTGTCCCGAAACTGCACCCTGTCCCTGTCCCGAAACCGCACCATGTCCCTGTCCCGAAACCGCGCCGTGTCCCTGTCCCGAAACCGCACCCTGTCCCTGTCCCGTAACCGCACCGTGTCTCTGTCCCGAAACCGCACCCTGTCCCTGTCCCGAAACCGCACCGTGTCCCTGTCCCGAAACCGCACCATGTCCCTGTCCCGAAACCGCACCGTGTCCCTGTCCCGAAACCGCACCGTGTCCCTGTCCTGAAACCGCACCCTGTCCCTGTCCCGAAACCGCACCCTGTCCCTGTCCCGAAACCGCACCGTGTCCCTGTCCCGAAACCGCACCGTGTCCCTGTCCCGAAACCGCACCGTGTCCCTGTCCCGAAACCGCACCGTGTCCTGAAACCGCACCGTGTGTCTGTCCCGAAACCGCACCGTGTCCCTGTCCCGAAACCGCACCGTGTCCCTGTCCCGAAACCGCACCGTGTCCCTGTCCCGAAACCGCACCGTGTCCCTGTCCCGAAACCGCACCGTGTCCCGAAACCGCACCGTGTCCCTGTCCCGAAACCGCACCGTGTCCCTGTCCCGAAACCGCACCGTGTCCCTGTCCCGAAACCGCACCGTGTCCCTGTCCCGAAACCGCACCGTGTCCCTGTCCCGAAACCGCACCGTGTCCCTGTCCCGAAACCGCACCGTGTCCCTGTCCCGAAACCGCACCGTGTCCCTGTCCCGAAACCGCACCGTGTCCCTGTCCCGAAACCGCACCGTGTCCCTGGTCCGAAACCGCACCGTGTCCCTGTCCCGAAACCGCACCGTGTCCCGAAACCGCACCGTGTCCCTGTCCCGAAACCGCACCGTGTCTCTGTCCCGAAACCGCACCGTTTCCCTGTCCCGAAACCGCACCGTGTGCCGAAACCTCACCGTGTCCCGAAACCGCACCGTGTCCCTGTCCCAAAACCGCACCGTTTCCCTGTCCCGAACCCGCACCATGTCCCTGTCCCGAAACCACACCCTGTCCCTGTCCCGAAACCGCACCGTGTCCCTGTCCCGAAACCGCACCGTGTCCCGAAACCGCACCCTGTCCCTGTCCCGTAACCACACCCTGTCCCTGTCCCGAAACCGCACCATGTCCCTGTACCGAAACCGCATCGTGTCCCGAAACCGCACCGTGTCCCTGTCCCGAAACCGCACCGTGTCCCTGTCCCGAAACCGCACCGTGTCTCTGTCCCGAAACCGCACCGTGTCCCTGTCCCGAAACCGCACCGTGCCCCTGTCCCGAAACCGCACCGTGTCCCTGTCCCGAAACCGCACCGTGTCCCTGTCCCGAAACCGCACCGTGCCCCTGTCCCGAAACCGCACCCTGTCCCTGTCCCGAAACCGCACTCTGTCCCTGTCCCGAAACCGCACCGTGTCCCTGTCCCGAAACCGCACCGTGTCCCTGTCCCGAAACCGCACCGTGTCCCTGTCCCGAAACCGCACCGTGTCCCTGTCCCGAAACCGCACCGTGCCCCTGTCCCGAAACCGTACCGTGTCCCTGTCCCGAAACCGCACCGTGTCCCTGTCCCGAATCCGCACCGTGTCCCTGTCCCGAAACCGCACCGTGTCCCTGTCCCGAAACCGCACCGTGCCCCTGTCCCGAAACCGTACCGTGTCCCTGTCCCGAAACCGCACCGTGTCCCTGTCCCGAACCCGCACCCTGTCCCTGTCCCGAAACCGTACCGTGTCCCTGTCCCGAAACCGCACCGTGTCCCTGTCCCGAACCCGCACCCTGTCCCTGTCCCGAAACCGCACCGTGTCCCTGTCCCGAAACCGCACCGTGTCCCTGTCCCGAAACCGCACCGTGTCCCTGTCCCGAAACCGCACCGTGTCCCTGGTCCGAAACCGCACCGTGTCCCTGTCCCGAAACCGCACCGTGTCCCGAAACCGCACCGTGTCCCTGTCCCGAAACCGCACCGTGTCTCTGTCCCGAAACCGCACCGTGTCCCTGTCCCGAAACCGCACCGTGTCCCGAAACCTCACCGTGTCCCGAAACCGCACCGTGTCCCTGTCCCAAAACCGCACCGTTTCCCTGTCCCGAACCCGCACCATGTCCCTGTCCCGAAACCACACCCTGTCCCGAAACCGCACCGTGTCCCTGTCCCGAAACCGCACCGTGTCCCTGTCCCAAAACCGCACCGTATCCCTGTCCCGAACCCGCACCATGTCCCTGTCCCGAAACCACACCCTGTCCCGAAACCGCGCCGTGTCCCTGTCCCGAAATCGCACCGTGTCCCTGTCCCAAAACCGCACCGTATCCCTGTCCCGAAACCGCACCGTGTCCCTGTCCCAAAACCGCACCGTATCCCTGTCCTGAACCCGCACCCTGTCCCTGTCCCGAAACCGTACCGTGTCCCTGTCCCGAAACCGCACCGTGTCCCTGTCCCGAACCCGCACCGTGTCCCTGTCCCGAAATCGCACTGTGTCTCTGTCCCGAAACCGCACCGTGTCCCTGTCCCGAAACCGCACCGTGCCCCTGTCCCGAAACCGCACCGTGTCCCTGTCCCGAAACCGCACCGTGTCCCTGTCCCGAAACCGCACCGTGTCCCTGTCCCGAAACCGCACCATGTCCCTGTCCCGAAACCACACCCTGTCCCTGTCCGGAAACCGCACCGTGTCCCTGTCCCGAAACCGCACCATGTCCCGAAACCGCACCCTGTCCCTGTCCGGAAACCACACCCTGTCCCTGTCCCGAAACTGCACCCTGTCCCTGTCCCGAAACCGCACCATGTCCCTGTCCCGAAACCGCGCCGTGTCCCTGTCCCGAAACCGCACCCTGTCCCTGTCCCGTAACCGCACCGTGTCTCTGTCCCGAAACCGCACCCTGTCCCTGTCCCGAAACCGCACCGTGTCCCTGTCCCGAAACCGCACCATGTCCCTGTCCCGAAACCGCACCGTGTCCCTGTCCCGAAACCGCACCGTGTCCCTGTCCTGAAACCGCACCCTGTCCCTGTCCCGAAACCGCACCCTGTCCCTGTCCCGAAACCGCACCGTGTCCCTGTCCCGAAACCGCACCGTGTCCCTGTCCCGAAACCGCACCGTGTCCCTGTCCCGAAACCGCACCGTGTCCTGAAACCGCACCGTGTGTCTGTCCCGAAACCGCACCGTGTCCCTGTCCCGAAACCGCACCGTGTCCCTGTCCCGAAACCGCACCGTGTCCCTGTCCCGAAACCGCACCGTGTCCCTGTCCCGAAACCGCACCGTGTCCCGAAACCGCACCGTGTCCCTGTCCCGAAACCGCACCGTGTCCCTGTCCCGAAACCGCACCGTGTCCCTGTCCCGAAACCGCACCGTGTCCCTGTCCCGAAACCGCACCGTGTCCCTGTCCCGAAACCGCACCGTGTCCCTGTCCCGAAACCGCACCGTGTCCCTGTCCCGAAACCGCACCGTGTCCCTGTCCCGAAACCGCACCGTGTCCCTGTCCCGAAACCGCACCGTGTCCCTGGTCCGAAACCGCACCGTGTCCCTGTCCCGAAACCGCACCGTGTCCCGAAACCGCACCGTGTCCCTGTCCCGAAACCGCACCGTGTCTCTGTCCCGAAACCGCACCGTGTCCCTGTCCCGAAACCGCACCGTGTGCCGAAACCTCACCGTGTCCCGAAACCGCACCGTGTCCCTGTCCCAAAACCGCACCGTTTCCCTGTCCCGAACCCGCACCATGTCCCTGTCCCGAAACCACACCCTGTCCCTGTCCCGAAACCGCACCGTGTCCCTGTCCCGAAACCGCACCGTGTCCCGAAACCGCACCCTGTCCCTGTCCCGTAACCACACCCTGTCCCTGTCCCGAAACCGCACCATGTCCCTGTACCGAAACCGCATCGTGTCCCGAAACCGCACCGTGTCCCTGTCCCGAAACCGCACCGTGTCCCTGTCCCGAAACCGCACCGTGTCTCTGTCCCGAAACCGCACCGTGTCCCTGTCCCGAAACCGCACCGTGCCCCTGTCCCGAAACCGCACCGTGTCCCTGTCCCGAAACCGCACCGTGTCCCTGTCCCGAAACCGCACCGTGCCCCTGTCCCGAAACCGCACCCTGTCCCTGTCCCGAAACCGCACTCTGTCCCTGTCCCGAAACCGCACCGTGTCCCTGTCCCGAAACCGCACCCTGTCCCTGTCCCGAAACTGCACCATGTCCCTGTCCCGAAACCACACCCTGTCCCTGTCCCGAAACCGCACCGTGTCCCGAAACCGCACCGTGTCCCGAAACCGCACCCTGTCCCTGTCTTGAAACCGCACCGTGTCCCTGTCCCGAAACTGCACCATGTCCCTGTCCCGAAACCGCACCTTGCCCCTGTCCCGAAACCGCACCATATCCCTGTCCCGAAACCGCACCGCGTCCCTGTCCCGAAACCGCACCGTGTCCCTGTCCCGAAACCGCACCGTGTCCCGAAACCGCACCGTGTCCCTGTCCCGGAACCGCACCATGTCCCGAAACCGCACCCTGTCCCTGTCCCGAAACCGCACCCTGTCCCTGTCCCGAAACCGCACCGTGTCCCTGTCCCGAAACCGCACCGTGTCCCTGTCCTGAAACCGCACCGTGTCCCTGTCCCGAAACTGCACCATGTCCCTGTCCCGAAACCGCACCCTGTCCCTGTCCCGAAACCGCACCGTGTCCCTGTCCCGAAACCGTACCATGTCCCTGTCCCGAAACTGCACCATGTCCCTGTCCCGAAACCGCACCGTGTCCCTGTCCCGAAACCGCGCCGTGTCCCTGTCCCGAAACCGCACCGTGTCCCTGTCCCGAAACCGCACCGTGTCCCTGTCCCGAAACCGCACCCTGTCCCTGTCCCGAAACCGCACCCTGTCCCTGTCCCGAAACCGCACCGTGTCCCTGTCCCGAAACCGCACCGTGTCCCTGTCCCGAAACCGCACCCTGTCCCTGTCCCGAAACCGCACCGTGTCCCTGTCCCGAAACCGCACCGTGTCCCTGTCCCGAAACCGCACCGTGTCCCTGTCCCGAAACCGCACCGTGTCCCTGTCCCGAACCGCACCGTGTCCCGAAACCGCACCGTGTCCCTTTCCCGAAACCGCACCGCGTCCCTGTCCCGAAACCGCACCGCGTCCCTGTCCCGAAACCGCACCGCGTCCCTGTCCCGAAACCGCACCGCGTCCCTGTCCCGAAACCGCACCGTGTCCCGTAACCGCACCGTGTCCCTGTCCCGAAACCGCACCGTGTCCCTGTCCCGAAACCGCACCGTGTCCCTGTCCCGAAACCGCACCGTGTCCCTGTCCCGAAACCGCACCGTGTCTCTGTCCCGAAACCGCACCGTGTCCCTGTCCCGAAACCGCACCGTGTCCCGAAACCGCACCGTGTCCCTGTCCCAAAACCGCACCGTATCCCTGTCCCGAACCCGCACCGTGTCCCTGTCCCGAAACCGCACCGTGTCTCTGTCCCGAAACCGCACCGTGTCCCTGTCCCGAAACCGCACCGTGCCCCTGTCCCGAAATCGCACCGTGTCCCTGTCCCGAAACCGCACCGTGTCCCTGTCCTGAAACCGCACCGTGTCCCTGTCCCGAAACTGCACCATGTCCCTGTCCCGAAACCACACCCTGTCCCTGTCCCGAAACCGCACCGTGTCCCTGTCCCGAAACCGCACCGTGTCCCGAAACCGCACCGTGTCCCTGTCCCGAAACCGCACCGTGTCCCTGTCCTGAAACCGCACCGTGTCCCTGTCCCGAAACCGCACCATGTCCCTGTCCCGAAACCGCACCCTGTCCCTGTCCCGAAACCGCACCCTGTCCCTGTCCCGAAACCGCACCCTGTCCCTGTCCCGAAACCGCACCGTGTCCCTGTCCCGAAACCGCACCGTGCCCCTGTCCCGAAACCGCACCGTGTCCCTGTCCCGAAACCGCACCGTGTCCCTGTCCCGAAACCGCACCGTGTACGTGCCCCGAAACCGCACCGTGTCCCTGTCCCGAAACCGCACCGTGTCCCTGTCCCGAAACCGCACCGTGTCCCTGTCCCGAAACCGCACCGTGTCCCTGTCCCGAAACCGCACCGTGTCCCTGGTCCGAAACCGCACCGTGTCCCTGTCCCGAAACCGCACCGTGTCCCGAAACCGCACCGTGTCCCTGTCCCGAAACCGCACCGTGTCTCTGTCCCGAAACCGTACCGTGTCCCTGTCCCGAAACCGCACCGTGTCCCGAAACCGCACCGTGTCCCGAAACCGCACCGTGTCCCTGTCCCAAAACCGCACCGTTTCCCTGTCCCGAACCCGCACCATGTCCCTGTCCCGAAACCACACCGTGTGTCTGTCCCGAAACCGCACCCTGTCCCTGTCCCGAAACCGCACCGTGTCCCGAAACCGCACCCTGTCCCTGTCCCGTAACCAAACCCTGTCCCTGTCCCGAAACCGCACCATGTCCTTGTACCGAAACCGCACCGTGTCCCGAAACCGCACCGTGTCCCTGTCCCGAAACCGCACCGTGTCCCTGTCCCGAAACCGCACCGTGTCTCTGTCCCGAAACCGCACCGTGTCCCTGTCCCGAAACCGCACCGTGCCCCTGTCCCGAAACCGCACCGTGTCCCTGTCCCGAAAGCGCACCGTGTCCCTGTCCCGAAACCGCACCGTGCCCCTGTCCCGAAACCGCACCCTGTCCCTGTCCCGAAACCGCACTCTGTCCCTGTCCCGAAACCGCACCGTGTCCCTGTCCCGAAACTGCACCATGTCCCTGTCCCGAAACCGCAGCGTGTCCCTGTCCCGAAACTGCACCATGTCCCTGTCCCGAAACCACACCCTGTCCCTGTCCCGAAACCGCACCGTGTCCCTGTCCCGAAACCGCACCGTGTCCCGAAACCGCACCCTGTCCCTGTCCCGAAACCGCACCCTGTCCCTGTCCCGAAACCGCACCGTGTCCCTGTCCCGAAACCGCACCGTGTCCCTGTCCCGAAACCGCACCCTGTCCCTGTCCCGAAACCGCACCGTGTCCCTGATCCGAAACCGTACCATGTCCCTGTCCCGAAACCGCACCGTGTCCCTGTCCCGAAACCGCACCGTGTCCCTGTCCCGAAACCGCGCCGTGTCCCTGTCCCGAAACCGCACCGTGTCCCTGTCCCGAAACCGCACCATGTCCCTGTCCCGAAACCGCACCCTGTCCCTGTCCCGATACCGCACCCTGTCCCTGTCCCGAAACTGCACCGTGTCCCTGTCCCGAAACCGCACCGTGTCCCTGTCCCGAAACCGCACCCTGTCCCTGTCCCGAAACCGCACCGTGTCCCTGTCCCGAAACCGCACCGTGTCCCTGTCCGAACCGCACCGTGTCCCTGTCCCGAACCGCACCGTGTCCCGAAACCGCACCGTGTCCCTTTCCCGAAACCGCACCGTGTCCCTGTCCCGAAACCGCACCGCGTCCCTGTCCCGAAACCGCACCGCGTCCCTGTCCCGAAACCACACTGCGTCCCTGTCCCGAAACCGCACCGTGTCCCGTAACCACACCGTGTCCCTGTCCCGAAACCGCACCGTGTCCCTGACCCGAAACCGCACCGTGTCCCTGTCCCGAAACCGCACCGTGTCCCTGTCCCGAAACCGCACCCTGTCCCGAAACCGCACCATGTCCCTGTCCCGAAACCGCACCATGTCCCTGTCCCGAAACCGCACCGTGTCCCGAAACCGCACCGTGTCCCTGTCCCGAAACCGCACCGTGTCTCTGTCCCGAAAGCGCAGCGTTTCTCTGTCCCGAAACCGCACCGTGTCTCTGTCCCGAAACCGCACCGTGTCCCTGTCCCATAACCGCACCGTGTCCCTGTCCCGCAACCGCACCGTGTCCCGAAACCGCACCGTGTCCCTGTCCCGAAACCACACCATGTCCCTGTCCCGAAACCGCACCGTGTCCCGAAACCGCACCGTGTCCCTGTCCCGAAACCGCACCGTGTCCCTGTCCCGCAACCGCACCGTGTCCCTGTCCCGAAACCGCACCCTGTCCCTGTCCCGAAACCGCACCGTGTCCCGAAACCGCACCGTGTCCCTGTCCCGAAACCGCACCGTGCCCCTGTCCCGAAACCGCACCGTGCCCCTGTCCCGAAACCGCACCGTGTCCCTGTCCCGAAACCGCACCCTGTCCCTGTCCCGAAACCGCACCGTGTCCCTGTCCCAAAACCGCACCGTGTCCCTGTCCCGAAACCGCGCCGTGTCCCGAAACCGCACCTTGTCTCTGTCCCGAAACCGCACCGTGTCTCTGTCCCGAAACCGCACCGTGCCCCTGTCCCGAAACCGCACCGTGTCCCTGTCCCGAAACAGCAGTGTCCCTGGTCCGAAACCGCACCGTGCCCCTGTCCCGAAACCGCACCGTGCCCCTGTCCCGAAACCGCACCGTGTCCCTGTCCCAAAACCGCACCGTGCCCCTGTCCCGAAACCGCACCGTGCCCCTGTCCCGAAACCGCACCGTGTCCCTGTCCCGAAACCGCACCGTGTCCCGAAACCGCACCGCGTCCCTGTCCCGAAACCGCACCGTGTCCCTGTCCCGAAACCGCACCGTGTCCCTGTCCCGAAACCGCACCGTGTCCCTGTCCCGAAACCGCACCGTGTCCCTGTCCCGAAACCGCACCGTGTCCCTGTCCCGAAACCGCACCCTGTCCCTGTCCCGAAACCGCACCGTGTCCCGAAACCGCACCGTGTCCCGAAACCGCACCCTGTCCCTGTCCCGAAACCGCACCGTGTCCCGTAACCGCACCGTGTCCCAAAACCGCACCGTGTCCCTGTCCCGAAACCGCACCGTGTCCCTGTCCCGAAACCGCACCGTGTCCCGAAACCGCACCGTGTCCCTGTCCCGAAACCGCACCGTGTCCCTGTCCCAAAACCGCACCGTGTCCCTGTCCCGAATAAGCAGCGTGTCCCTGTCCCGAAACCGCACCGTGTCCCTGTCGCGAAACCGCACCGTGACCCTGTCCCGAAACCGCACCATATCCCTGTCCCGAAACCGCACCGTGTCCCTGTCCCGAAACCGCAGCGTGTCCCTGTCCCGAAACCGCACCGTGTCCCTGTCCCGAAACCGCACCGTGTCTCTGTCCCGAAACCGCACCGTGTCCCTGTCCCGAAACCGCACCGTGTCCCTGTCCCGAAACCGCACCGTGTCCCTGTCCCGAAACCGCACCGTGTCCCTGTCCCGAAACTGCACCGTGTCCCTGTCCCGAAACCGCACCCTGTCCCTGTCCCGAAACCGCACCGTGTCCCGAAACCGCACCGTGTCCATGTGCCGAAACCGCACCCTGTCCCTGTCCCGAAACCGCACCGTGTCCCTGTCCCGAAACCGCACCGTGTCCCTGTCCCGAAACCGCACCGTGTCCCTGTCCCGAAACCGCACCGTGTCCCTGTCCCGAAACCGCACCGTGTCCCTGTCCCGAAACCGCACCGTGTCCCTGTCCCGAAACCGCACCGTGTCCCTGTCCCGAAACCGCACCGTGTCCCTGTCCCGAAACCGCACCTTGTCCCGAAACCGCACCGTGTCCCTGTCCCGAAACCGCACCGTGTCCCTGTCCCGAAACCGCACCGTGTCCCGAAACCGCACCGTGTCCCTGTCCCGAAACCGCACCGTGTCCCTGTCCCGAAACCACACCCTGTCCCTGTCCCGAAACCACACCTTGTCCCTGTCCCGAAACCGCACCGTGTCCCTGTTCCGAAACCGCACCGTGTCCCGAAACCGCACCGTGTCCCTGTCCCGAAACCGCACCGTGTCCCTGTCCCGAAACCGCACCGTGTCCCTGTCCCGAAACCGCACCGTGTCCCTGTCCCAAAACCGCACCGTGTCCCTGTCCCGAATGAGCAGCGTGTCCCTGTCCCGAAACCGCACCGTGTCCCTGTCGCGAAACCGCACCGTGTCCCTGTCCCGAAACCGCACCATATCCCTGTCCCGAAACCGCACCGTGTCCCTGTCCCGAAACCGCAGCGTGTCCCTGTCCCGAAACCGCACCGTGTCCCTGTCCCGAAACCGCACCGTGTCCCTGTCCCGAAACCGCACCGTGTCCCTGTCCCGAAACCGCACCGTGTCCCTGTCCCGAAACCGCACCGTGTCCCTGTCCCGAAACCGCACCGTGTCCCTGTCCCGAAACCGCACCGTGTCCCTGTCCCGAAACCGCACCGTGTCCCTGTCCCGAAACCGCACCGTGTCCCGAAACCGCACCGTGTCCATGTGCCGAAACCGCACCCTGTCCCTGTCCCGAAACCGCACCGTGTCCCTGTCCCGAAACCGCACCGTGTCCCTGTCGCGAAACCGCACCTTGTCCCGAAACCGCACCGTGTCCCTGTCCCGAAACCGCACCGTGTCCCTGTCCCGAAACCGCACCGTGTCCCGAAACCGCACCGTGTCCCTGTCCCGAAACCGCACCCTGTCCCTGTCCCGAAACCGCACCGTGTCCCTGTCCCGAAACCGCACCGTGTCCCTGTCCCGAAACCGCAGCGTGTCCCTGTCCCGAAACCGCACCCTGTCCCTGTCCCGAAACCGCACCGTGTCCCTGTCCCGAAACCGCACCGTGTCCCTGTCCCGAGACCGCACCGTGTCCCTGTCCCGAAACCGCACCGTGTCCCTGTCCCGAAACCGCACCGTGTCCCTGTCCCGAAACCGCACCGTGTCCCTGTCCCGTAACCGCACCGTGTCCCGAAACCGCACCGTGTCCCTGTCCCGAAACCGCACCGTGTCCCTGTCCCGAAACCGCACCGTGTCCCTGTCCCGAAACCGAACCGTGTCCCTGTCCCGAAACCGCACCGTGTCCCTGTCCCGAAACCGCACCGTGTCCCTGTCGCGAAACCGCACCGTGTCCCTGTCCCGAAACCGCACCGTGTCCCTGTCCCGAAACTGCACCGTGTCCCTGTCCCGAAACCGCACCGTGTCCCGAAACCGCACCGTGTCCCTGTCCCGAAACCGCACCCTGTCCCTGTCCCGAAACCGCACCGTGTCCCTGTCCCGAAACCGCACCGTGTCCCTGTCCCGAAACCGCAGCGTGTCCCTGTCGCGAAACCGCACCCTGTCCCTGTCCCGAAACCGCACCGTGTCCCTGTCCCGAAACCGCATCGTGTCCCTGTCCCGAAACCGCACCGTGTCCCTGTCCCGAAACCGCACCGTGTCCCTGTCCCGAAACCGCACCGTGTCCCTGTCCCGAAACCGCACCGTGTCCCTGTCCCGAAACCGCACCGTGTCCCTGTCCCGTAACCGCACCGTGTCCCGAAACCGCACCGTGTCCCTGTCGCGAAACCGCACCGTGTCCCTGTCGCGAAACCGCACCGTGTCCCTGTCCCGAAACCGCACCGTGTCCCTGTCCCGAAACTGCACCGTGTCCCTGTCCCGAAACCACACCGTGTCCCGAAACCGCACCGTGTCCCTGTCCCGAAACCGCACCATATCCCTGTCCCGAAACCGCAGCGTGTCCCTGTCCCGAAACCGCAGCGTGTCCCTGTCCCGAAACCGCACCGTGTCCCTGTCCCGAAACCGCACCGTGTCCCTGTCCCGAAACCGCACCGTGTCTCTGTCCCGAAACCGCACCGTGTCCCTGTCCCGAAACCGCACCGTGTCCCTGTCCCGAAACCGCACCGTGTCCCTGTCCCGAAGCCGCACCGTGTCCCTGTCCCGAAACCGCACCGTGTCCCGAAACCGCACCGTGTCCCTGTCCCGAAACCGCACCGTGTCTCTGTCCCGAAACCGCACCGTGTCCCTGTCCCGAAACCGCACCGTGTCCCGAAACCGCACCGTGTCCCGAAACCGCACCGTGTCCCTGTCCCGAAACCGCACCATGTCCCTGTCCCGAAACCGCACCGTGTCCCTGTCCCGAAACCGCACCGTGTCCCTGTCCCGAAGCCGCACCGTGTCCCTGTCCCGAAACCGCACCGTGTCCCGAAACCGCACCGTGTCCCTGTCCCGAAACCGCACCGTGTCTCTGTCCCGAAACCGCACCGTGTCCCTGTCCCGAAACCGCACCGTGTCCCGAAACCGCACCGTGTCCCGAAACCGCACCGTGTCCCTGTCCCGAAACCGCACCATGTCCCTGTCCCGAAACCGCACCGTGTCCCTGTCCCGAAACCGCACCATGTCCCTGTCCCGAAACCGCACCGTGTCCCTGTCCCGAAACCGCACCCTGTCCCTGTCCCGAAACCGCACCGTGTCCCTGTCCCGAAACCGCACCGCGTCCCTGTCCCGAAACCGCACCATGTCCCTGTCCCGAAACCGCACCGTGTCCCTGTCCCGAAACCGCACCGTGTCCCTGTCCCGAAACCGCACCGTGTCCCTGTCCCGAAACCGCACCGTGTCCCTGTCCCGAAACCGCACCCTGTCCCTGTCCCGAAACCGCACCGTGTCCCGAAACCGCACCGTGTCCCGAAACCGCACCCTGTCCCTGTCCCGAAACCGCACCGTGTCC
Organism: Scyliorhinus torazame; assembly: GCF_047496885.1. NCBI lineage: Eukaryota > Metazoa > Chordata > Chondrichthyes > Carcharhiniformes > Scyliorhinidae > Scyliorhinus > Scyliorhinus torazame. The sequence goes on along the minus strand of NC_092710.1, from coordinate 356,401,911 downwards.
CGTAACCGCACCGTGTCCCAAAACCGCACCGTGTCCCTGTCCCGAAACCGCACCGTGTCCCTGTCCCGAAACCGCACCGTGTCCCGAAACCGCACCGTGTCCCTGTCCCGAAACCGCACCGTGTCCCTGTCCCGAAACCGCACCGTGTCCCTGTCCCAAAACCGCACCGTGTCCCTGTCCCGAATAAGCAGCGTGTCCCTGTCCCGAAACCGCACCGTGTCCCTGTCGCGAAACCGCACCGTGACCCTGTCCCGAAACCGCACCATATCCCTGTCCCGAAACCGCACCGTGTCCCTGTCCCGAAACCGCAGCGTGTCCCTGTCCCGAAACCGCACCGTGTCCCTGTCCCGAAACCGCACCGTGTCCCTGTCCCGAAACCGCACCGTGTCCCTGTCCCGAAACCGCACCGTGTCCCTGTCCCGAAACCGCACCGTGTCCCTGTCCCGAAACCGCACCGTGTCCCTGTCCCGAAACCGCACCGTGTCCCTGTCCCGAAACCGCACCGTGTCCCTGTCCCGAAACCGCACCCTTTTCCTGTCCCGAAACCGCACCGTGTCCCGAAACCGCACCGTGTCCATGTGCCGAAACCGCACCCTGTCCCTGTCCCGAAACCGCACCGTGTCCCTGTCCCGAAACCGCACCGTGTCCCTGTCCCGAAACCGCACCGTGTCCCTGTCCCGAAACCGCAGCGTGTCCCTGTCCCGAAACCGCACCGTGTCCCTGTCCCGAAACCGCACCGTGTCCCTGTCCCGAAACCGCACCGTGTCCCTGTCCCGAAACCGCACCGTGTCCCTGTCGCGAAACCGCACCTTGTCCCGAAACCGCACCGTGTCCCTGTCCCGAAACCGCACCGTGTCCCTGTCCCGAAACCGCACCGTGTCCCGAAACCGCACCGTGTCCCTGTCCCGAAACCGCACCGTGTCCCTGTCCCGAAACCACACCCTGTCCCTGTCCCGAAACCACACCTTGTCCCTGTCCCGAAACCGCACCGTGTCCCTGTTCCGAAACCGCACCGTGTCCCGAAACCGCACCGTGTCCCTGTCCCGAAACCGCACCGTGTCCCTGTCCCGAAACCGCACCGTGTCCCTGTCCCAAAACCGCACCGTGTCCCTGTCCCGAATGAGCAGCGTGTCCCTGTCCCGAAACCGCACCGTGTCCCTGTCGCGAAACCGCACCGTGTCCCTGTCCCGAAACCGCACCATATCCCTGTCCCGAAACCGCACCGTGTCCCTGTCCCGAAACCGCAGCGTGTCCCTGTCCCGAAACCGCACCGTGTCCCTGTCCCGAAACCGCACCGTGTCCCTGTCCCGAAACCGCACCGTGTCCCTGTCCCGAAACCGCACCGTGTCCCTGTCCCGAAACCGCACCGTGTCCCTGTCCCGAAACCGCACCGTGTCCCTGTCCCGAAACCGCACCGTGTCCCGAAACCGCACCGTGTCCATGTGCCGAAACCGCACCCTGTCCCGAAACCGCACCGTGTCCCTGTCCCGAAACCGCACCGTGTCCCTGTCGCGAAACCGCACCTTGTCCCGAAACCGCACCGTGTCCCTGTCCCGAAACCGCACCGTGTCCCTGTCCCGAAACCGCACCGTGTCCCGAAACCGCACCGTGTCCCTGTCCCGAAACCGCACCCTGTCCCTGTCCCGAAACCGCACCGTGTCCCTGTCCCGAAACCGCACCGTGTCCCTGTCCCGAAACCGCAGCGTGTCCCTGTCCCGAAACCGCACCCTGTCCCTGTCCCGAAACCGCACCGTGTCCCTGTCCCGAAACCGCACCGTGTACCTGTCCCGAGACCGCACCGTGTCCCTGTCCCGAAACCGCACCGTGTCCCTGTCCCGAAACCGCACCGTGTCCCTGTCCCGAAACCGCACCGTGTCCCTGTCCCGTAACCGCACCGTGTCCCGAAACCGCACCGTGTCCCTGTCCCGAAACCGCACCGTGTCCCTGTCCCGAAACCGCACCGTGTCCCTGTCCCGAAACCGAACCGTGTCCCTGTCCCGAAACCGCACCGTGTCCCTGTCCCGAAACCGCACCGTGTCCCTGTCGCGAAACCGCACCGTGTCCCTGTCCCGAAACCGCACCGTGTCCCTGTCCCGAAACTGCACCGTGTCCCTGTCCCGAAACCGCACCGTGTCCCGAAACCGCACCGTGTCCCTGTCCCGAAACCGCACCCTGTCCCTGTCCCGAAACCGCACCGTGTCCCTGTCCCGAAACCGCACCGTGTCCCTGTCCCGAAACCGCAGCGTGTCCCTGTCGCGAAACCGCACCCTGTCCCTGTCCCGAAACCGCACCGTGTCCCTGTCCCGAAACCGCATCGTGTCCCTGTCCCGAAACCGCACCGTGTCCCTGTCCCGAAACCGCACCGTGTCCCTGTCCCGAAACCGCACCGTGTCCCTGTCCCGAAACCGCACCGTGTCCCTGTCCCGAAACCGCACCGTGTCCCTGTCCCGTAACCGCACCGTGTCCCGAAACCGCACGGGTGTCCCTGTCCCGAAACCGCACCGTGTCCCTGTCGCGAACCCGCACCGTGTCCCTGTCCCGAAACCGCACCGTGTCCCTGTCCCGAAACTGCACCGTGTCCCTGTCCCGAAACCACACCGTGTCCCGAAACCGCACCGTGTCCCTGTCCCGAAACCGCACCATATCCCTGTCCCGAAACCGCACCGTGTCCCTGTCCCGAAACCGCACCGTATCCCTGTCCCGAAACCGCAGCGTGTCCCTGTCCCGAAACCGCAGCGTGTCCCTGTCCCGAAACCGCACCGTGTCCCTGTCCCGAAACCGCACCGTGTCCCTGTCCCGAAACCGCACCGTGTCTCTGTCCCGAAACCGCACCGTGTCTCTGTCCCGAAACCGCACCGTGTCCCTGTCCCGAAACCGCACCGTGTCCCTGTCCCGAAACCGCACCGTGTCCCTGTCCCGAAGCCGCACCGTGTCCCTGTCCCGAAACCGCACCGTGTCCCGAAACCGCACCGTGTCCCTGTCCCGAAACCGCACCGTGTCTCTGTCCCGAAACCGCACCGTGTCCCTGTCCCGAAACCGCACCGTGTCCCGAAACCGCACCGTGTCCCGAAACCGCACCGTGTCCCTGTCCCGAAACCGCACCATGTCCCTGTCCCGAAACCGCACCGTGTCCCTGTCCCGAAACCGCACCATGTCCCTGTCCCGAAACCGCACCGTGTCCCTGTCCCGAAACCGCACCCTGTCCCTGTCCCGAAACCGCACCGTGTCCCTGTCCCGAAACCGCACCCTGTCCCTGTCCCGAAACCGCACCGTGTCCCTGTCCCGAAACCGCACCCTGTCCCTGTCCCGAAACCGCACCGTGTCCCTGTCCCAAAACCGCACCGTGTCCCGAAACCGCACCGAGTCCCGAAACCGCACCGTGTCCCTGTCCCGAAACCGCACCGTGTCCCGAAACCGCACCGAGTCCCGAAACCGCACCGTGTCCCTGTCCCGAAACCGCACCGTGTCCCTGTCCCGAAACCGCACCGTGTCCCTGTCCCGAACCCGCACCCTGTCCCTGTCCCGAAACCGCACCGTGTCCCTGTCCCGAAACCGCACCTTGTCCCTGTCCCGAAACCGCACCGTGTCCCTGTCCCGAAACCGCACCGTGTCCCTGTCCCGAAACCGCACCGTGCCCCTGTCCCGTAACCGCACCGTGTCCCTGTCCCAAAACCGCACCGTGTCCCGAAACCGCACCGAGTCCCGAAACCGCACCGTGTCCCTGTCCCGAAACCGCACCGTGTCCCGAAACCGCACCGAGTCCCGAAACCGCACCATGTCCCTGTCCCGAAACCGCACCGTGTCCCTGTCCCGAAACCGCACCATGTCCCTGTCCCGAAACCGCACCGCGTCCCTGTCCCGAAGCAAATCCGTCTCCATCGCGACTCCGTCTGTCCCGACTCCGTCTCCATCTCCACCACGGCAGCCCTTCGCCGTCGGGAACCCGCAGGGCGCTGGCTATTCGGGGAATCCTGCCCCTTGACTCTGTCCTGACGTCTCGTGTTTGATGCTGTTTAGGGTCGGACATTAAAACCGATGGGTTTGGCTTGGAGACCTGCCGCAATATGGTGAACCTGCTGGATGTATCCTTTCCTGCCTTGGCCGAGTGTCCACGGCGTTCCCTCTGTGGGATGTGCGAAGTGGCCTCTTTCTGTGTAACTGTCCCATGGGATTGAGAAACTTTCTCTTCCCATTCACTCGACCCGAATGTCTGAACCGCCTCCGGTTCCTGATTCTGAGTCCAACACGTTTTACTTAACTGACATCCAACAGAAAGATGGGAATGGCAACCTGGGATTGGTGGAATTTAAGAGATTGTGGGACAAGGTTCAGAAATTTCTGGTAAGGCTTTTTGGTCAGAATCGATCCGAATTAAAATTAGGAATCGGACTGTGAATTGTGAGATCCGGAGATGGGGCGGGGTGGAGGGAGGAGGGAGGGGGAGGGAGGAGGGAGGGGGGGGAGGGAGGGGGGGGGAGGGGGAGGGAGGAGGGAGGGGGGAGGGGGAGGGAGGAGGGAGGGGGAGGGGGAGGGAGGAGGGAGGGGGAGGGAGGGGGGGAGGGGGAGGGAGGGGGGGTTGGGGAGAGAGGGGGGGGATGGGGAGAGAGGGGGGATACAAAGAATAAAGAAATGTACAGCCCGGGAACAGGCCCTTCGGCCCTCCAAGCCCGTGCCGACCATGCTGCCCGACTAAACTACAATCTTCTACACTTCCTGGGTCCGTATCCCTCTATTCCCATCCTATTTATGTATTTGTCAAGATGCCCCTTAAATGTCCCTATCGTCCCTGCTTCCACCACCTCCTCCGGTAGCGAGTTCCAGGCACCCACTACCCTCTGCGTAGAAAACTTGCCTCGTACATCTACTCTAAACTTTGCCCCTCTCACCTTAAACCTATGCCCCCTAGTAATTGACCCCTCTACCCTGGGGAAAGCCTCTGTCTATGCCCCTCATAATTTTGTAGACCTCTATCAGGTCTCCCCTCAACCTCCTTCGTTCCAGTGAGAACAAACCGAGTTTATTCAACCGCTCCTCATAGCTAATGCCCTTCATACCAGGCAACATTTTGGTAAATCTCTTCTGCAGCCTCTCTAAAGCCTCCACATCCTTCTGGTAGTGTGGCGACCAGAATTGAACACTATACTCCAAGTGTGGCCTAACTAAGGTTCTGTACAGCTGCAACATGACTTGCCAATTCTTATCTCAATGCCCCGGCCAATGAAGGCAAGCATGCCGTATGCCTTCTTGACTACCTTCTCCACTTGTGTTGCCCCTTTCAATGACCTGTGGACCTGTACTCCTAGATCTCTTTGACTTTCAATACTCTTGAGGGTTCTACCATTCACTGTATATTCCCTACCTGCATTAGACCTTCCAAAATGCATTACCTGACATTTGTCCGGATTAAACTCCATCTGCCATCTCTCCGCCCAAGTCTCCAAACAATCTAAATCCTGCTGTATCCTCTGACAGTCCTCATCGCTATCCGCAATTCCACCAACCTTTGTGTCGTCTGCAAACTTACTAATCAGACCAGTTACATTTTCCTCCAAATCATTTATATATACTACAAAGAGCAAAGGTCCCAGCACTGATCCCTGTGGAACACCACTGGTCACAGCCCTCCAATTAGAAAAGCATCCTTCCATTGCTACTCTCTGCCTTCTATGGCCTAGCCAGTTCTGTATCCACCTTGCCAGCTCACCCCTGATCCCGTGTAACTTCACCTTTTGTACTAGTCTACCATGAGGGACCTTGTCAAAGGCCTTACTGAAGTCCATATAGACAACATCCACTGCCCTACCTGCATCAATCATCTTAGTGACCTCCTCGAAAAACTCTATCAAGTTAGTTAGACACGACCTCCCCTTCACAAAACCATGCTGCCTCTCACTAATACGTCCATTTGCTTCCAAATGGGAGTAGATCCTGTCTCGAAGAATTCTCTCCAGTAATTTCCCTACCACTGAAGTAAGGCTCACCGGCCTGTAGTTCCCGGGATTATCCTTGCTACCCTTCTTAAACAGAGGAACAACATTGGCTATTCTCCAGTCCTCCGGGACATCCCCTGAAGACAGTGAGGATCCAAAGATTTCTGTCAAGGACTCAGCAATTTCCTCTCCAGCCTCCTTCAGTATTCTGGGGTAGATCCCATCAGGCCCTGGGGACTTATCTACCTTAATATTTTTTAAGACATCCAACACCTCGTCTTTTTGGATCTCAATGTGACCCAGTCTATCTACACACCCTTCTCCAGACTCGACATCTACCAATTCCTTCTCTTTGGTGAATACTGATGCAAAGTATTCATTTAGTACCTCGCCCATTTCCTCTGGCTCCACACATAGATTCCCTTGCCTATCCTTTAGTGGGCCAACCCTTTCCCTGGCTACCCTCTTGCTTTTTATGTACGTGTAAAAAGCCTTGGGATTTTCCTTAACCCTATTTGCCAATGACTTTTCGTGACCCCTTCTAGCCCTCCTGACTCCTTGCTTAGGTTCCTTCCTACTTTCCTTATATTCCACGCAGGCTTTGTCTGTTCCCTGCCTTTTAGCCCTGACAAATGCCTCCTTTTTCTTTTTGACGAGGCCTACAATATCTCTCGTTATCCAAGGTTCCCGAAAATTGCCGTATTTATCCTTCTTCCTCACAGGAACATGCCGGTCCTGAATTCCTTTCAACTGACACTTGAAAGCCTCCCACATGTCAGATGTTGATTTGCCCTCAAACATCCGCCCCCAATCTATGTTCTTCAGTTCCTGCCTAATATTGTTATAATTAGCCTTCCCCCAATTTAGCACATTCATCCTCGGACCACTCTTATCCTTGTCCACCAGTACTTTAAAACTTACTGAATTGTGGTCACTGTTACCGAAATGCTCCCCTACTGAAACATCTACCACCTGGCCGGGCTCATTCCCCAATACCAGGTCCAGTACCGCCCCTTCCCTAGTTGGACTGTCTACATATTGTTTTAAGAAGCCCTCCTGGATGCTCCTTACAAACTCCGCCCCGTCTAAGCCCCTGGCACTAAGTGAGTCCCAGTCAATATTGGGGAAGTTGAAGTCTCCCATCACCACAACCCTGTTGTTTTTACTCTTTTCCAAAATCTGTCTACCTATCTGCTCCTCTATCTCCCGCTGGCTGTTGGGAGGCCTGTAGTAAACCCCCAACATTGTGACTGCACCCTTCTTATTCCTGATCTCTACCCATATAGCCTCACTGCCCTCTGAGGTGTCCTCCCGCAGTACAGCTGTGATATTCTCCCGAACCAGTAGCGCAACTCCGCCTCCCCTTTTACATCCCCCTCTATCCCGCCTGAAACATCTAAATCCTGGAACGTTTAGCTGCCAATCCTGCCCTTCCCTCAACCAGGTCTCTGTAGTTAACTCAAGTTAACCTTTTCAAAACATACAGTGAACAACTTAGCAACCATCGATTCAAATACAACCCCCAAAGAATACAACACTAAGTAATCCTTTAAGCTTTCCTTTGAACATCCATAAGACTTAAAACACCTTTTACCAGAAGCACATCAGGTTAACGTCACTACTGTTATTAGTTTTAAATCACCAGGATCGATTTACAGTCTTTAGATTACAGAGAGAGATTCATACACCTTCTGGCTGTGACTGCAGCTATCCAGCTCTGAAAACTAAACTAAAACACACCCTGCAGCCAACTGCATAAAACAAAAGTAAAAAGCTGACAGACAGCCCAGCTCTCTGACATCACTTCAATAGTAAACACCCATTTCTTAAAGGTACATTTCTTAAACACCCATGTCTTAAAGATGCTGTCACATGACAATGGTTAGGGATGGTTAGATTGTGCCTTTAGAACAAGTCATGTAAAGTGAAAATAGCACTGATGAAGATGTATTGATGAACGGTGTTCAGTAACTGGTTACCACGGGATTGCAGGGCAGTGTTTGATTTCCGCTGTTAATTTTTACAGAAAATCTTCAAGCGGAATGATCTGGACGAGTCGGGCACTATGAGTTCAAATGAGATGAGAGTTGCTGTGGAGGAAGCTGGTGAGAATCTCCTTTCAGCAGGGGGGGCGGGGAGTGGGGGGGGCGGTGGGGGGGCATGCGCAGGGACAGCAACAGTTCGGTGATAGCGACCGCAACATGGGACGATTTAAGTTTGTTATGGACAAAGAAATAGACAAGTTGCAAAAAAGCTTTGGGATTGGGCGAGAGTGGATTTTAGTAAAAGTAAGACAGAATCTGGTCTTTGTATTGTCCTTGACACCCCAACACAGCATTCAGGACACAATGAGATGGATTAGAGAGGTTTTTGGCAAGTCCATGGGGAGCAAATCAGCAGAGGTATTAGTGGAGTACAGGAAGTACAGCATGGAGCTTAAGAAATCAATTAGGAGAGAAAAGAGGGGATATGAGAAAGCTCTGGCTGGTAAAAGTTGGGAAAATCCCAAGATATTCTATGAATGGGAAGAGGATACCCAGGGAAAGAGTAGGGCCCGTTAGGGACCAAGGGGGGAATCTGTGCGTGCAGCCAGAGACATTGGTAAGGTGTTGAATGAATATTTCACGTCTGCCTTCACCCAAGAGAATGAGGAGATAGTTATAGGACTCGGGGAGAGAGACTGTGAGGTTCGTCAGCAAATTGTCATAGGGAGGGACAAGGTGTTGGAGGTATTGGCGGGCTTAAAAGTGGACAAGTCTCCAGGTCCGGATGAATTGTGGCCCAGGCTGCTGTGGGAGGCGAGGGAGGAGATTGCCGGGGCTCTGACCCAAATGTTTCATTCCTTTCTGACCCCAAGGGAGGTGCCAGAGGACTGGAGAACAGCTGATGTGGTCCCACTATTGAAGAAAGGTTGTAGAGACAAGCCAGAGAACTACAGACCAGTGAGTCTGACGTCAGTGGTGGGGAAACTACTGGAGAAGATGCTGAAGTAGAGAATGTATCTCCACTGGGACAGGCAGGGTTTGATCAGGAATAGTCAGCATGGCTTTGTCAGAGGGAGGTCATACCTAACACATTTGATTGAATTTTTTGAGAAGGTGAGCACAGGGATCTGTGCTGGGTGCCCAAGTATTCATCATTTAGATAAATAACATAGATGACGGAGATTGGATTGGATTGGATTTGTTTATTGTCACGTGTACCGAGGTACAGTGAAAAGTATTTTTCTGCGAGCAGCTCAACAGATCATTAAGTACATGAGAAGAAAAGGGAATAAAAGAAAATACATAATAGGGCAACACAACATATACAATGTAACTACATAACACCGGCATCGGATGAAGCATACAGGGTGGAGTGTTAATCAGGTCAGTCCATAAGAGGGTCATTTAGGAGTCTGGTGACAGTGGGGAAGAAGCTGTTTTTGAGTCTGTTCGTGCGTGTTCTCAGACTTCTGTATCTCCTGACGGTTGGGAGAAGTTGGAAGAGTGAGTAACCCGGGTGGGAGGGATCTTTGATTATGCTGCCCGCTTTCCCCAGGCAGCGGGAGGTGTAGATGGAGTCAGTGGGTGGGAGGCAGGTTCGTGTGATGGACTGGGCGGTGTTCACGACTCTCTGAAGTTTCTTGTGGTCCTGGGCCGAGCAGTTGCCATACCAGGCTGTGATGCAGCCCGATAGGATGCTTTCTATGGTGCATCTGTAAAAGTTGGTAAGGGTTAATGTGGACATGCCGAATTTCCTTAGTTTCCTGAGGAAGTATAGGCGCTGTTGTGCTTTCTTGGTGGTAGCGTCGACATGGGTGGACCAGGACAGATGTTTGGTGATGTGCACCCCTAGGAATTTGAAACTGCTAACCATCTCCACCTCGGCCCCGTTGATGCTGACAGGGGTGTGTACAGTACTTTGCTTCCTGAAGTCAATTACCAGCTCTTTAGTTTTGCTGGCATTGAGGGAGAGATTGTTGTCGCTACACCACTCCACTAGGTTCTCTATCTCCCTCCTGTATTCGGACTCGTCGTTATTCGAGATCCGGCCCACTATGGTCGTATCGTCAGCAAACTTGTAGATGGAATTGGAGCCAAGTTTTGCCACGCAGTCGTGTGTGTACAGGGAGTAGAGTAGGGGGCTAAGTACACAGCCTTGCGGGGCCCCGGTGTTGAGGACTATTGTGGAGGAGGTGTTGTTGTTCATTCTTACTGATTGTGGTCTGTGGGTCAGAAAATCGAGGATCCAGTTGCAGAGTGAGGAGCCAAGTCCTAGGTTTTGGAGCTTTAATATGAGCTTGGCTGGGATTATGGTGTTGAACCATATGGAGAGGCAGTGGTATGTCACTGGACTAGAAACCAGAGACCTAGAGTACTCTGGGGACCCAGGTTCAAATCCCGTCACTGCAGGTGGTGAAATCTGAATTGAATAAAAAAAATCTGGAATTAAATGTCCAACGATGACCATGAAACCATCGTTTTACGCCGATTGTTGTAAAACCCCATCTGGTTCACTAATGTCCTTCAGCAAAGGCAATCTGCCGCCCTTACCTGGTCTGGCCTACATGTGACAACAATGTGGTTGCTGTAAACTGCTCCCTCGAGGGCAATTAGGGATGGGCAACAAATGCTGGCCCAGCCTCCGATGCCCCCCAAAAAACTATGTAGGGATAGGATCAGTACGTTTGCGATTGGCCGGGTGGTCAACAGTGAGGCTGAGCGTCTTGGGAGATACAGACGGGATGGTCAATACAGACGGGATGGTCAACTGGGCGGAGAAGTGGCAGATGGAATTTAACCCTGAAAAGTGTGAGGTGACAGGAAATATTCAATGGCCTGACACTGTGGAGTTCTGAAGAACAAATGATAGGAAGGATGTAATTGCATTGGAGATGGTGCAGAGAATCGTAGAATCTACAGTGCCAGTCGGCCAATCAAGTCTGCACTGGCCCATGGAAAGAGCACTCTGCCTAAGCCCACACCTCCACCCTATCCCCATAACCCCTGGAGATTCACCAGGATGTTGCCTGGGACAGAACATTTCAGTTATGAAGAGAGGCTGGGTTGTTTTCGCTGGAGCAGAGCAGACTGAGGGGCGACCTGATCGAGGTGGACAAGATTATGAGGGGCGTGGAGAGGGTGGATAGGGAGCAGCTGTTCCCCTTAGTTGAAGGGTCGGTTACGAGGGGGACACAAGTTCAAGGTGGGGGACAGGAAGGTCAGGGGGAATTTGAGGAAAAATGTTTCTACCCAGAGGGGGGTGAGGGTCTGGGACGCGCTGCCTGGGAGGGGGGTAGAGGCTAGGTTAATCCCAGAGTTGAGGGGGTTGGATTACGAGGAGAAACAGATTTAAGACTGAGTTTCGGAGGAACTTCTTCACCCAAAGGGTTGTGAATCTATGGAATTCCTTGCCCAGTGAAGCAGTAGAGGCTCCTTCATTAAATGATTTTAAGATAAAGATAGATAGTTTTTTGAAGAATAAAGGGATTAAGGGTTATGGTGTTCGGGCGGGAAAGTGGAGCTGAGTCCACAAAAGATCAGCCATGACGTCATTGAATGGTGAAGCAGGCTCGAGGGGCCAGGTGGCCTACTCCTGCTCCTAGTTCTCCCGCAATTTCTTCTCTAGCCTCACGCAGTGTTCTGGGATATACCTGGTCAGGGCCACCTTCATACATTTTAATACGTTCATCGCCTCCCCGACTGTAATGCAAACTGTTCCCAATATATCGCCGCTAAGGCTCCAGGGTCCCAGGTTCGATTCCCAGCTTGGGTCACTGTCTGTGTGGAGTCTGCACGTTCTCCCCGTGTCTGCGTGGGTTTCCTCCGGGTGCTCCGGTTTCCTCCCACAAGTCCCGAAAGACGTGCTGTTGGTGAATTGGGCATTCTGAATTCTCCCTCTGTGTACCCGAACAGGCGCCGGAATGTGGCGACTAGGGGCTTTTCACAGTAACTTCATTGCAGTGTTAATGTAAGTCTGCTTACGACACTAAAGATTTATTTTTTATAAAACGACCTTCCCAGGTTCCCAAGCCTTCATGTCCTCCTCCACGCTAAAGACAAGAGGAGAAATATTCATTGAGAGCCTCGCCCATTTGCTGTGGTTCCACACATATGTGTCCACCTTGGTCCTTGAGGGGTCCTATTCTCTCCCTAGTTATTCTTTTTCCTTCAATATACTTGAAGAATCCCTTTGGATTCACCTTGATCCCCTCAGCCAAAGCTACTTCATGCCCCCTTTTTACCCTCCTAATTTCCTTTCTGCGAATACTCCTCCATCCCCTGTACCTGAGCCACGCCTCCTTCGCTTTCCTGGCCAAAACCTGAATATACTTTGTCATCCAGGCTTGCCTACTCCTGCCAGCCTTGTCCTCCACCCCAACAGGAACATATAGACCCTGAACTCTCGCTCATTCACATTTAAAGCCCCCCCCCCCCACCTTACGTCGGTCCCTTTGCCCTCAGACAAGCCCAACCCTTGCGAGCTCCTGTCGAATTCCATCAAACCTTGCCTGGCCCCAAGTTCGAACTTTCGCCTCGGGACCAGGTTTTGTCCCTTTCCGTAACTATTTTCAAATTAATCGAACTGTGGTCGCTGGCCCCAAAGTCCCTCACCGTCACTTCAGTCACTGGCCCTGCCCTATTTCCCAAGGGGAGGTCAGGTTTGGCCCTTTCCTGAGTCGGATCCTCCACAAACTGCCTGAGGAAACTTTCCTGAACACATTGAACGAATTCCACCCCATCTCAGCCCTGAACACGATGGCAGTCCCAGCCTACATTCGGAAAATTAAAATCCCCTACGATGACAACCCTGTTACTCCTGCTAGCCTCCCCAATCTCCCTGCATATTTGTTCTTCTAATTCTCGTTGACTATTTGGGGCCCTGTAGTACAGCCCCAATAAGGTCACCATCCCCTTCTTATTTCTTAGTTCCACCCACAAAGCCTCTCTGGATGATTCCAACGTTACTTCAGCTCTGACTACTGCCGTGATAAGATCGTAAGACATTGGAGCAGAATTAGGCCACTCGGCCCATCGGGTCTGCTCCGTCATTCAATCATGGCTGATATTTTCTCATCCCCATTCTCCTGCCTTCTCCCCATAACCCCGATCCCCTTATTAATCAAGAACCTATCTATCTCTGTCTTAAAGACACTCAGTGATTTGGCCTCCACAGCCTTCTGCGGCAAAGAGTTCCACAGATTCACCGCCCTCTGGCTGAAGAAATTCCTCCTCATCTCTGTTTTAAAGGATCGTCCCTTTAGTCTGAGATGGTGTCCTCTGCTTCTAGATTTTCCTACAAGTGCAAACATCCTCTGCACATGATGCTCCCCTTAATCAAAAATGCAACTCCCCCTCCTCTCTTTCTCCACTTCTGTCCCGTCTGCAGCACCTGTACCCTGGGACATTAAGCTGCCAGTTCTGTCTCTCCCTTAGCCATCAGTTATGGCTCCAGGTACCTATCCATGCCCTGAGTTCATCAGCCTTACCTGTCCGCCCTCTTTCATTGAAATAGATGCAATTTAATCCAGCAGGTTTTCCCCGCTCCCTGCCGTGCTCCTGCCTGTCGTGTCTATCGAGCTCCCTGCCTGCCGTGCTCCTGCCTGTCGAGTCTATCCAGCTCCCTGCCTGCCGTGCTCCTGCCTGTCGTGTCTATCCAGCTCCCTGCCTGCCGTGCCCCTGCCTGTCGTGTCTATCCAGCTCCCTGCCTGCCGTGCCCCTGCCTGTCGTGTCTATCCAGCTCCCTGCCTGCCGTGCTCCTGCCTGTCGTGTCTATCCAGCTCCCTGCCTGCCGTGCCCCTGCCTGTCGTGTGTACCCAGCTCCCTGCCTGCCGTGCTCCTGCCTGTCGTGTCTATCCAGCTCCCTGCCGTGCCCCTGCCTGTCGTGTCTATCCAGCTCCCTGTCTGCCGTGCTCCTGACTGTCGTGTCTATCCAGCTCCCTGCCGTGCTCCTGCCTGTCGTGTCTATCCAGCTCCCTGTCTGCCGTGCTCCTGCCTGTCGTGTCTATCCAGCTCCCTGTCTGCCGTGCTCCTGACTGTCGTGTCTATCCAGCTCCCTGCCTGCCGTGCTCCTGCCTGTTGTGTCTATTCAGCTCCCTGCCTGCCGTGCCCCTGCCTGTTGTGTCTATCCAGCTCCCTGCCTGCCGTGCTCCTGCCTGTCGTGTCTATCCAGCTCCCTGCCTGCCGTGCCCCTGCCTGCCGTGTCTATCCAGCTCCCTGCCTGCCGTGCCCCTGCCTGTTGTGTCTATCCAGCTCCCTGCCTGCCGTGCTCCTGCCTGTCGTGTCTATCCAGCTCCCTCCCTGCCGTGCCCCTGCCTGTCGTGTCTATCCAGCTCCCTGCCTGCCGTGCTCCTGCCTGTCGTGTCTCTCCAGCTCCCTGCCGTGCCCCTGCCTGTCGTGTCTATCCAGCTCCCTGCCTGCCGTGCCCCTGCCTGTCGTGTCTATCCAGCTCCCTGCCTGCCGTGCCCCTGCCTGTCATGTCTATCCAGCTCCCTGCCTGCCGTGCCCCTGCCTGTCGTGTCTATCCAGCTCCCTGCCGTGCCCCTGCCTGTCGTGTCTATCCAGCTCCCTGCCTGCCGTGCTCCTGCCTGTTGTGTCTATCCAGCTCCCTGCCTGCCGTGCCGCTGCCTGTCGTGTCTATCCAGCTCCCTGCCTGCCGTGCCCCTGCCTGTCGTGTCTATCCAGCTCCCTGCCTGCCGTGCCCCTGCCTGTTGTGTCTATCCAGCTCCCTGCCGTGCCCCTGCCTGCCGTGCTCCTGCCTGTTGTGTCTATCCAGCTCCCTGCCTGCCGTGCCCCTGCCTGTCGTGTCTATCCAGCTCCCTGCCATGCCCCTGCCTGTTGTGTCTATCCAGCTCCCTGCCTGCCGTGCCCCTGCCTGTCGTGTCTATCCAGCTCCCTGCCGTGCCCCTGCCTGTCGTGTCTATCCAGCTCCCTGCCATGCCCCTGCCTGCCGTGCCCCTGCCTGTCGTGTCTATCCAGCTCCCTGCCTGCCGTGCCCCTGCCTGTCGTGTCTATCCAGCTCCCTGCCGTGCCCCTGCCTGCCGTGCCCCTGCCTGTTGTGTCTATCCAGCTCCCTTCCGTGCTCCTGCCTGTTGTGTCTATCCAGCTCCCTGCCTGCCGTGCTCCTGCCTGTCGTGTCTATCCAGCTCCCTGCCGTGCCCCTGCCTGCCGTGCTCCTGCCTGTTGTGTCTATCCAGCTCCCTGCCTGCCGTGCCCCTGCCTGTTGTGTCTATCCAGCTCCCTGCCTGCCGTGCTCCTGCCTGTTGTGTCTATCCAGCTCCCTGCCTGCCGTGCTCCTGCCTGTCGTGTCTATCCAGCTCCCTGCCGTGCCCCTGCCTGCCGTGCCCCTGCCTGTTGTGTCTATCCAGCTCCCTGCCTGCCGTGCCCCTGCCTGTCGTGTCTACCCAGCTCCCTGCCTGCCGTGCTCCTGCCTGTCGTGTCTATCCAGCTCCCTGCCGTGCCCCTGCCTGCCGTGCCCCTGCCTGTTGTGTCTATCCAGCTCCCTGCCTGCCGTGCTCCTGCCTGTCGTGTCTATCCAGCTCCCTGCCTGCCGTGCCCCTGCCTGTCGTGTCTATCCAGCTCCCTGCCTGCCGTGCTCCTGCCTGTCGTGTCTATCCAGCTCCCTGCCTGCCGTGCCCCTGCCTGTCGTGTCTATCCAGCTCCCTGCCTGCCGTGCTCCTGCCTGCCGTGTCTATCCAGCTCCCTGCCTGCCGTGCCCCTGCCTGTCGTGTCTATCCACCTCCCTGCCGTGCCCCTGCCTGTCGTGTCTATCCAGCTCCCTGCCGTGCCCCTGCCTGTCGTGTCTATTCAGCTCCCTGCCTGCCGTGCCCCTGCCTGCCGTGTCTATCCAGCTCCCTGCCTGCCGTGCTCCTGCCTGTCGTGTCTATCCAGCTCCCTGCCGTGCTCCTGCCTGTCGTGTCTATCAAGCTCCCTGCCTGCCGTGCCCCTGCCTGTTGTGTCTATCCAGCTCCCTGCCTGCCGTGCTCCTGCCTGTCGTGCTCCTGCCTGTCGTGTCTATTCAGCTCCCTGCCGTGCTCCTGCCTGCCGTGCCCCTGCCTGTCGTGTCTATCCAGCTCCCTCCCTGCCGTGCCCCTGCCTGTCGTGTCTATCCAGCTCCCTGCCTGCCGTGCTCCTGCCTGTCGTGTCTCTCCAGCTCCCTGCCGTGCCCCTGCCTGTCGTGTCTATCCAGCTCCCTGCCTGCCGTGCCCCTGCCTGTCGTGTCTATCCAGCTCCCTGCCTGCCGTGCCCCTGCCTGTCGTGTCTATCCAGCTCCCTGCCTGCCGTGCCCCTGCCTGTCGTGTCTATCCAGCTCCCTGCCGTGCCCCTGCCTGTCGTGTCTATCCAGCTCCCTGCCTGCCGTGCTCCTGCCTGTTGTGTCTATCCAGCTCCCTGCCTGCCGTGCCGCTGCCTGTCGTGTCTATCCAGCTCCCTGCCTGCCGTGCCCCTGCCTGTCGTGTCTATCCAGCTCCCTGCCTGCCGTGCCCCTGCCTGTTGTGTCTATCCAGCTCCCTGCCTGCCGTGCCCCTGCCTGTCGTGTCTATCCAGCTCCCTGCCGTGCCCCTGCCTGTCGTGTCTATCCAGCTCCCTGCCTGCCGTGCCCCTGCATGTCGTGTCTATCCAGCTCCCTGCCGTGCCCCTGCCTGCCGTCCTCCTGCCTGTTGTGTCTATCCAGCTCCCTGCCTGCCGTGCCCCTGCCTGTCGTGTCTATCCAGCTCCCTGCCGTGCCCCTGCCTGTTGTGTCTATCCAGCTCCCTGCCTGCCGTGCCCCTGCCTGTCGTGTCTATCCAGCTCCCTGCCGTGCCCCTGCCTGTCGTGTCTATCCAGCTCCCTGCCGTGCCCCTGCCTGCCGTGCCCCTGCCTGTCGTGTCTATCCAGCTCCCTGCCTGCCGTGCCCCTGCCTGTCGTGTCTATCCAGCTCCCTGCCGTGCCCCTGCCTGCCGTGCCCCTGCCTGTTGTGTCTATCCAGCTCCCTGCCGTGCTCCTGCCTGTTGTGTCTATCCAGCTCCCTGCCTGCCGTGCTCCTGCCTGTCGTGTCTATCCAGCTCCCTGCCGTGCCCCTGCCTGCCGTGCTCCTGCCTGTTGTGTCTATCCAGCTCCCTGCCTGCCGTGCCCCTGCCTGTTGTGTCTATCCAGCTCCCTGCCTGCCGTGCTCCTGCCTGTTGTGTCTATCAAGCTCCCTGCCTGCCGTGCTCCTGCCTGTCGTGTCTATCCAGCTCCCTGCCGTGCCCCTGCCTGCCGTGCCCCTGCCTGTTGTGTCTATCCAGCTCCCTGCCTGCCGTGACCCTGCCTGTCGTGTCTACCCAGCTCCCTGCCTGCCGTGCTCCTGCCTGTCGTGTCTATCCAGCTCCCTGCCGTGCCCCTGCCTGCCGTGCCCCTGCCTGTTGTGTCTATCCAGCTCCCTGCCTGCCGTGCTCCTGCCTGTCGTGTCTATCCAGCTCCCTGCCTGCCGTGCCCCTGCCTGTCGTGTCTATCCAGCTCCCTGCCTGCCGGGCTCCTGCCTGCCGTGTCTATCCAGCTCCCTGCCTGCCGTGCCCCTGCCTGTCGTGTCTATCCAGCTCCCTGCCGTGCCCCTGCCTGTCGTGTCTATTCATCTCCCTGCATGCCGTGCCCCTGCCTGTCGTGTCTATCAAGCTCCCTGCCTGCCGTGCCCCTGCCTGTTGTGTCTATCCAGCTCCCTGCCTGCCGTGCCCCTGCCTGTCGTGTCTATCCAGCTCCCTGCCTGCCGTGCTCCTGCCTGTCGTGCTCCTGCCTGTCGTGTCTATTCAGCTCCCTGCCGTGCTCCTGCCTGCCGGTCCCTGCCTGTCGTATCTATCCAGCTCCCTGCCGTGCTCCTGCCTGTCGTGTCTATCCAGCTCCCTGCCTGCCGTGCTCCTGCCTGTCGTGTCTATCCAGCTCCCTGCCTGCCGTGCCCCTGCCTGTCGTGTCTATCCAGCTCCCTGCCTGCCGTGCTCCTGCCTGTCGTGTCTATCCAGCTCCCTGCCGTGCTCCTGCCTGTCGTGTCTATCCAGCTCCCTGCCTGCCGTGCCCCTGCCTGTTGTGTCTATCCAGCTCCCTGCCTGCCGTGCCCCTGCCTGTCGTGTCTATCCAGCTCCCTGCCTGCCGTGCCCCTGCCTGCCGTGCCCCTGCCTGTCGTGTCTACCCAGCTCCCTGCCGTGCTCCTGCCTGCCGTGTCTATCCAGCTCCCTGCCGTGCCCCTGCCTGTCGTGTCTATCCAGCTCCCTGCCTGCCGTGCTCCTGCCTGTCGTGTCTATCCAGCTCCCTGCCTGCCGTGCTCCTGCCTGTCGTGTCTATCCAGCTCCCTGCCTGCCGTGCTCCTGCCTGTCGTGTCTATCCAGCTCCCTGCCTGCCGTGCCCCTGCCTGTTGTGTCTATCCAGCTCCCTGCCTGCCGTGCCCCTGCCTGTTGTGTCTATCCAGCTCCCTGCCGTGCCCCTGCCTGTTGTGTCTATCCAGCTCCCTGCCTGCCGTGCCCCTGCCTGTTGTGTCTATCCAGCTCCCTGCCGTGCTCCTGCCTGTCGTGTCTATCCAGCTCCCTGCCTGCCGTGCTCCTGCCTGTTGTGTCTATCCAGCTCCCTGCCGTGCCCCTGCCTGTCGTGTCTATCCAGCTCCCTGCCTGCCGTGCCCCTGCCTGTTGTGTCTATCCAGCTCCCTGCCGTGCCCCTGCCTGTTGTGTCTATCCAGCTCCCTGCCTGCCGTGCCCCTGCCTGTTGTGTCTATCCAGCTCCCTGCCGTGCCCCTGCCTGTTGTGTCTATCCAGCTCCCTGCCTGCCGTGCCCCTGCCTGTTGTGTCTATCCAGCTCCCTGCCGTGCTCCCGCCTGTCGTGTCTATCCAGCTCCCTGCTGTGCTCCTGCCTGTCGTGTCTATCCAGCTCCCTGCCTGCCGTGCCCCTGCCTGTTGTGTCTATCCAGCTCCCTGCCGTGCCCCTGCCTGTCGTGTCTATCCAGCTCCCTGCCGTGCTCCTGCCTGTCGTGTCTATCCAGCTATCTGCCTGCCGTGCTCCTGCCTGTCGTGTCTATCCAGCTCCCTGCCTGCCGTGCTCCTGCCTGTCGTGTCTATCCAGCTCCCTGCCTGCCGTGCTCCTGCCTGTCGTGTCTATCCAGCTCCCTGCCTGCCGTGCCCCTGCCTGTCGTGTCTATCCAGCTCCCTGCCTGCCGTGCCCCTGCCTGTCGTGTCTATCCAGCTCCCTGCCGTGCCCCTGCCTGCCGTGTCTATCCAGCTCCCTGCCTGCCGTGCCCCTGCCTGTCGTGTCTATCCAGCTCCCTGCCTGCCGTGCTCCTGCCTGTTGTGTCTATTCAGCTCCCTGCCTGCCGTGCCCCTGCCTGTTGTGTCTATCCAGCTCCCTGCCTGCCGTGCTCCTGCCTGTCGTGTCTATCCAGCTCCCTGCCTGCCGTGCCCCTGCCTGCCGTGTCTATCCAGCTCCCTGCCTGCCGTGCCCCTGCCTGTTGTGTCTATCCAGCTCCCTGCCTGCCGTGCTCCTGCCTGTCGTGTCTATCCAGCTCCCTCCCTGCCGTGCCCCTGCCTGTCGTGTCTATCCAGCTCCCTGCCTGCCGTGCTCCTGCCTGTCGTGTCTCTCCAGCTCCCTGCCGTGCCCCTGCCTGTCGTGTCTATCCAGCTCCCTGCCTGCCGTGCCCCTGCCTGTCGTGTCTATCCAGCTCCCTGCCTGCCGTGCCCCTGCCTGTCATGTCTATCCAGCTCCCTGCCTGCCGTGCCCCTGCCTGTCGTGTCTATCCAGCTCCCTGCCGTGCCCCTGCCTGTCGTGTCTATCCAGCTCCCTGCCTGCCGTGCTCCTGCCTGTTGTGTCTATCCAGCTCCCTGCCTGCCGTGCCGCTGCCTGTCGTGTCTATCCAGCTCCCTGCCTGCCGTGCCCCTGCCTGTCGTGTCTATCCAGCTCCCTGCCTGCCGTGCCCCTGCCTGTTGTGTCTATCCAGCTCCCTGCCGTGCCCCTGCCTGCCGTGCTCCTGCCTGTTGTGTCTATCCAGCTCCCTGCCTGCCGTGCCCCTGCCTGTCGTGTCTATCCAGCTCCCTGCCATGCCCCTGCCTGTTGTGTCTATCCAGCTCCCTGCCTGCCGTGCCCCTGCCTGTCGTGTCTATCCAGCTCCCTGCCGTGCCCCTGCCTGTCGTGTCTATCCAGCTCCCTGCCATGCCCCTGCCTGCCGTGCCCCTGCCTGTCGTGTCTATCCAGCTCCCTGCCTGCCGTGCCCCTGCCTGTCGTGTCTATCCAGCTCCCTGCCGTGCCCCTGCCTGCCGTGCCCCTGCCTGTTGTGTCTATCCAGCTCCCTTCCGTGCTCCTGCCTGTTGTGTCTATCCAGCTCCCTGCCTGCCGTGCTCCTGCCTGTCGTGTCTATCCAGCTCCCTGCCGTGCCCCTGCCTGCCGTGCTCCTGCCTGTTGTGTCTATCCAGCTCCCTGCCTGCCGTGCCCCTGCCTGTTGTGTCTATCCAGCTCCCTGCCTGCCGTGCTCCTGCCTGTTGTGTCTATCCAGCTCCCTGCCTGCCGTGCTCCTGCCTGTCGTGTCTATCCAGCTCCCTGCCGTGCCCCTGCCTGCCGTGCCCCTGCCTGTTGTGTCTATCCAGCTCCCTGCCTGCCGTGCCCCTGCCTGTCGTGTCTACCCAGCTCCCTGCCTGCCGTGCTCCTGCCTGTCGTGTCTATCCAGCTCCCTGCCGTGCCCCTGCCTGCCGTGCCCCTGCCTGTTGTGTCTATCCAGCTCCCTGCCTGCCGTGCTCCTGCCTGTCGTGTCTATCCAGCTCCCTGCCTGCCGTGCCCCTGCCTGTCGTGTCTATCCAGCTCCCTGCCTGCCGTGCTCCTGCCTGTCGTGTCTATCCAGCTCCCTGCCTGCCGTGCCCCTGCCTGTCGTGTCTATCCAGCTCCCTGCCTGCCGTGCTCCTGCCTGCCGTGTCTATCCAGCTCCCTGCCTGCCGTGCCCCTGCCTGTCGTGTCTATCCACCTCCCTGCCGTGCCCCTGCCTGTCGTGTCTATCCAGCTCCCTGCCGTGCCCCTGCCTGTCGTGTCTATTCAGCTCCCTGCCTGCCGTGCCCCTGCCTGCCGTGTCTATCCAGCTCCCTGCCTGCCGTGCTCCTGCCTGTCGTGTCTATCCAGCTCCCTGCCGTGCTCCTGCCTGTCGTGTCTATCAAGCTCCCTGCCTGCCGTGCCCCTGCCTGTTGTGTCTATCCAGCTCCCTGCCTGCCGTGCTCCTGCCTGTCGTGCTCCTGCCTGTCGTGTCTATTCAGCTCCCTGCCGTGCTCCTGCCTGCCGTGCCCCTGCCTGTCGTGTCTATCCAGCTCCCTCCCTGCCGTGCCCCTGCCTGTCGTGTCTATCCAGCTCCCTGCCTGCCGTGCTCCTGCCTGTCGTGTCTCTCCAGCTCCCTGCCGTGCCCCTGCCTGTCGTGTCTATCCAGCTCCCTGCCTGCCGTGCCCCTGCCTGTCGTGTCTATCCAGCTCCCTGCCTGCCGTGCCCCTGCCTGTCGTGTCTATCCAGCTCCCTGCCTGCCGTGCCCCTGCCTGTCGTGTCTATCCAGCTCCCTGCCGTGCCCCTGCCTGTCGTGTCTATCCAGCTCCCTGCCTGCCGTGCTCCTGCCTGTTGTGTCTATCCAGCTCCCTGCCTGCCGTGCCGCTGCCTGTCGTGTCTATCCAGCTCCCTGCCTGCCGTGCCCCTGCCTGTCGTGTCTATCCAGCTCCCTGCCTGCCGTGCCCCTGCCTGTTGTGTCTATCCAGCTCCCTGCCTGCCGTGCCCCTGCCTGTCGTGTCTATCCAGCTCCCTGCCGTGCCCCTGCCTGTCGTGTCTATCCAGCTCCCTGCCTGCCGTGCCCCTGCATGTCGTGTCTATCCAGCTCCCTGCCGTGCCCCTGCCTGCCGTCCTCCTGCCTGTTGTGTCTATCCAGCTCCCTGCCTGCCGTGCCCCTGCCTGTCGTGTCTATCCAGCTCCCTGCCGTGCCCCTGCCTGTTGTGTCTATCCAGCTCCCTGCCTGCCGTGCCCCTGCCTGTCGTGTCTATCCAGCTCCCTGCCGTGCCCCTGCCTGTCGTGTCTATCCAGCTCCCTGCCGTGCCCCTGCCTGCCGTGCCCCTGCCTGTCGTGTCTATCCAGCTCCCTGCCTGCCGTGCCCCTGCCTGTCGTGTCTATCCAGCTCCCTGCCGTGCCCCTGCCTGCCGTGCCCCTGCCTGTTGTGTCTATCCAGCTCCCTGCCGTGCTCCTGCCTGTTGTGTCTATCCAGCTCCCTGCCTGCCGTGCTCCTGCCTGTCGTGTCTATCCAGCTCCCTGCCGTGCCCCTGCCTGCCGTGCTCCTGCCTGTTGTGTCTATCCAGCTCCCTGCCTGCCGTGCCCCTGCCTGTTGTGTCTATCCAGCTCCCTGCCTGCCGTGCTCCTGCCTGTTGTGTCTATCAAGCTCCCTGCCTGCCGTGCTCCTGCCTGTCGTGTCTATCCAGCTCCCTGCCGTGCCCCTGCCTGCCGTGCCCCTGCCTGTTGTGTCTATCCAGCTCCCTGCCTGCCGTGACCCTGCCTGTCGTGTCTACCCAGCTCCCTGCCTGCCGTGCTCCTGCCTGTCGTGTCTATCCAGCTCCCTGCCGTGCCCCTGCCTGCCGTGCCCCTGCCTGTTGTGTCTATCCAGCTCCCTGCCTGCCGTGCTCCTGCCTGTCGTGTCTATCCAGCTCCCTGCCTGCCGTGCCCCTGCCTGTCGTGTCTATCCAGCTCCCTGCCTGCCGGGCTCCTGCCTGCCGTGTCTATCCAGCTCCCTGCCTGCCGTGCCCCTGCCTGTCGTGTCTATCCAGCTCCCTGCCGTGCCCCTGCCTGTCGTGTCTATTCATCTCCCTGCATGCCGTGCCCCTGCCTGTCGTGTCTATCAAGCTCCCTGCCTGCCGTGCCCCTGCCTGTTGTGTCTATCCAGCTCCCTGCCTGCCGTGCCCCTGCCTGTCGTGTCTATCCAGCTCCCTGCCTGCCGTGCTCCTGCCTGTCGTGCTCCTGCCTGTCGTGTCTATTCAGCTCCCTGCCGTGCTCCTGCCTGCCGGTCCCTGCCTGTCGTATCTATCCAGCTCCCTGCCGTGCTCCTGCCTGTCGTGTCTATCCAGCTCCCTGCCTGCCGTGCTCCTGCCTGTCGTGTCTATCCAGCTCCCTGCCTGCCGTGCCCCTGCCTGTCGTGTCTATCCAGCTCCCTGCCTGCCGTGCTCCTGCCTGTCGTGTCTATCCAGCTCCCTGCCGTGCTCCTGCCTGTCGTGTCTATCCAGCTCCCTGCCTGCCGTGCCCCTGCCTGTTGTGTCTATCCAGCTCCCTGCCTGCCGTGCCCCTGCCTGTCGTGTCTATCCAGCTCCCTGCCTGCCGTGCCCCTGCCTGCCGTGCCCCTGCCTGTCGTGTCTACCCAGCTCCCTGCCGTGCTCCTGCCTGCCGTGTCTATCCAGCTCCCTGCCGTGCCCCTGCCTGTCGTGTCTATCCAGCTCCCTGCCTGCCGTGCTCCTGCCTGTCGTGTCTATCCAGCTCCCTGCCTGCCGTGCTCCTGCCTGTCGTGTCTATCCAGCTCCCTGCCTGCCGTGCTCCTGCCTGTCGTGTCTATCCAGCTCCCTGCCTGCCGTGCCCCTGCCTGTTGTGTCTATCCAGCTCCCTGCCTGCCGTGCCCCTGCCTGTTGTGTCTATCCAGCTCCCTGCCGTGCCCCTGCCTGTTGTGTCTATCCAGCTCCCTGCCTGCCGTGCCCCTGCCTGTTGTGTCTATCCAGCTCCCTGCCGTGCTCCTGCCTGTCGTGTCTATCCAGCTCCCTGCCTGCCGTGCTCCTGCCTGTTGTGTCTATCCAGCTCCCTGCCGTGCCCCTGCCTGTCGTGTCTATCCAGCTCCCTGCCTGCCGTGCCCCTGCCTGTTGTGTCTATCCAGCTCCCTGCCGTGCCCCTGCCTGTTGTGTCTATCCAGCTCCCTGCCTGCCGTGCCCCTGCCTGTTGTGTCTATCCAGCTCCCTGCCGTGCCCCTGCCTGTTGTGTCTATCCAGCTCCCTGCCTGCCGTGCCCCTGCCTGTTGTGTCTATCCAGCTCCCTGCCGTGCTCCCGCCTGTCGTGTCTATCCAGCTCCCTGCTGTGCTCCTGCCTGTCGTGTCTATCCAGCTCCCTGCCTGCCGTGCCCCTGCCTGTTGTGTCTATCCAGCTCCCTGCCGTGCCCCTGCCTGTCGTGTCTATCCAGCTCCCTGCCGTGCTCCTGCCTGTCGTGTCTATCCAGCTATCTGCCTGCCGTGCTCCTGCCTGTCGTGTCTATCCAGCTCCCTGCCTGCCGTGCTCCTGCCTGTCGTGTCTATCCAGCTCCCTGCCTGCCGTGCTCCTGCCTGTCGTGTCTATCCAGCTCCCTGCCTGCCGTGCCCCTGCCTGTCGTGTCTATCCAGCTCCCTGCCTGCCGTGCCCCTGCCTGTCGTGTCTATCCAGCTCCCTGCCGTGCCCCTGCCTGCCGTGTCTATCCAGCTCCCTGCCTGCCGTGCCCCTGCCTGTCGTGTCTATCCAGCTCCCTGCCGTGCTCCTGCCTGCCGTGCTCCTGCCTGTCGTGTCTATCCAGCTCCCTGCCTGCCGTGCCCCTGCCTGTCGTGTCTATCCAGCTCCCTGCCTGCCGTGCCCCTGCCTGTCGTGTCTATCCAGCTCCCTGCCGTGCCCCTGCCTGTCGTGTCTCTCCAGCTCCCTGCCTGCCGTGCCCCTGCCTGTCGTGTCTATCCAGCTCCCTGCCTGCCGTGCCCCTGCCTGTTGTGTCTATCCAGCTCCCTGCCTGCCGTGCTCCTGCCTGTCGTGTCTATCCAGCTCCCTGCCTGCCGTGCCCCTGCCTGTCGTGTCTATCCAGCTCCCTGCCGTGCCCCTGCCTGTCGTGTCTATCCAGCTCCCTGCCTGCCGTGCTCCTGCCTGTCGTGTCTATCCAGCTCCCTGCCTGCCGTGCTCCTGCCTGTTGTGTCTATCCTGCTCCCTGCCTGCCGTGCCCCTGCCTGTTGTGTCTATCCAGCTCCCTGCCTGCCGTGCTCCTGCCTGTTGTGTCTATCCAGCTCCCTGCCGTGCCCCTGCCTGTCGTGTCTATCCAGCTCCCTGCCTGCCGTGCTCCTGCCTGTCGTGTCTATCCAGCTCCCTGCCTGCCGTGCCCCTGCCTGTCGTGTCTATCCAGCTCCCTGCCTGCCGTGCCCCTGCCTGTCGTGTCTATCCAGCTCCCTGCCTGCCGTGCCCCTGCCTGTCGTGTCTATCCAGCTCCCTGCCTGCCGTGCTCCTGCCTGTTGTGTCTATCCAGCTCCCTGCCTGCCGTGCTCCTGCCTGTCGTGTCTATCCAGCTCCCTGCCTGCCGTGCCCCTGCCTGTCGTGTCTATCCAGCTCCCTGCCTGCCGTGCTCCTGCCTGCCGTGTCTATCCAGCTCCCTGCCTGCCGTGCTCCTGCCTGTCGTGTCTATCCAGCTCCCTGCCTGCCGTGCCCCTGCCTGTCGTGTCTATCCAGCTCCCTGCCTGCCGTGCTCCTGCCTGTCGTGTCTATGCAGCTCCCTGCCTGCCGTGCCCCTGCCTGTTGTGTCTATCCAGCTCCCTGCCTGCTGTGCCCCTGCCTGTCGTGTCTGTCCAGCTCCCTGCCTGCTGTGCTCCTGCCTGTCGTGTCTATCCAGCTCCCTGCCGTGCCCCTGCCTGTCGTGTCTATCCAGCTCCCTGCCTGCCGTGCCCCTGCCTGCCGTGTCTATCCAGCTCCCTGCCTGCCGTGCCCCTGCCTGTCGTGTCTATCCAGCTCCCTGCCTGCCGTGCCCCTGCCTGCCGTGTCTATCCAGCTCCCTGCGTGCCCTGCCCCTGCCTGTCGTGTCTATCCAGCTCCCTGCCGTGCCCCTGCCTGTCGTGTCTATCCAGCTCCCTGCCTGCCGTGCCCCTGCCTGTCGTGTCTATCCAGCTCCCTGCCTGCCGTGCCCCTGCCTGTCGTGTCTATCCAGCTCCCTGCCTGCCGTGCTCCTGCCTGTCGTGTCTATCCAGCTCCCTGCCTGCCGTGCTCCTGCCTGTCGTGTCTATCCAGCTCCCTGCCTGCCGTGCCCCTGCCTGTTGTGTCTATCCAGCTCCCTGCCTGCCGTGCCCCTGCCTGTCGTGTCTATCCAGCTCCCTGCCGTGCCCCTGCCTGTCGTGTCTATCCAGCTCCCTGCCGTGCCCCTGCCTGTCGTGTCTATCCAGCTCCCTGCCGTGCCCCTGCCTGTCGTGTCTATCCAGCTCCCTGCCTGCCGTGCTCGTGCCTGTCGTGTCTATCCAGCTCCCTGCCGTGCTCCTGCCTGTCGTGTCTATCCAGCTCCCTGCCTGCCGTGCTCCTGCCTGTCGTGTCTATCCAGCTCCCTGCCTGCCGTGCTCCTGCCTGTCGTGTCTATCCAGCTCCCTGCCGTGCCCCTGCCTGCCGTGCTCCTGCCTGTCGTGTCTATCCAGCTCCCTGCCGTGCCCCTGCCTGCCGTGCCCCTGCCTGTTGTGTCTATCCAGCTCCCTGCCGTGCTCCTGCCTGTCGTGTCTATCCAGCTCCCTGCCTGCCGTGCCCCTGCCTGTCGTGTCTATCCAGCTCCCTGCCGTGCCCCTGCCTGCCGTGCCCCTGCCTGTCGTGTCTATCCAGCTCCCTGCCTGCCGGGCTCCTGCCTGTTGTGTCTATCCAGCTCCCTGCCTGCCGTGCCCCTGCCTGTCGTGCCCCTGCCTGTCGTGTCTATCCAGCTCCCTGCCTGCCGTGCTCCTGCCTGTCGTGTCTATCCAGCTGCCTGCCTGCCGTGCCCCTGCCTGCCATGTCTATCCAGCTCCCTGCCTGCCGTGCCCCTGCCTGTCGTGTCTATCCAGCTTCCTGCCTGCCGGGCTCCTGCCTGTTGTGTCTATCCAGCTCCCTGCCTGCCGTGCCCCTGCCTGCCGTGCCCCTGCCTGTCGTGTCTATCCAGCTCCCTGCCTGCCGTGCCCCTGCCTGTTGTGTCTATCCAGCTCCCTGCCTGCCGTGCCCCTGCCTGTCGTGTCTATCCAGCTCCCTGCCTGCCGTGCCCCTGCCTGTCGTGTCTATCCAGCTCCCTGCCGTGCCCCTGCCTGTTGTGTCTATCCAGCTCCCCGCCGTGCCCCTGCCTGTCGTGTCTATCCAGCTCCCTGCCTGCCGTGCTCCTGCCTGTCGTGTCTATCCAGCTCCCTGCCTGCCGTGCCCCTGCCTGTCGTGTCTATCCAGCTCCCTGCCTGCCGTGCTCCTGCCTGTCGTGTCTATCCAGCTCCCTGCCTGCTGTGCCCCTGCCTGTCGTGTCTATCCAGCTCCCTGCCGTGCCCCTGCCTGTTGTGTCTATCCAGCTCCCTGCCGTGCTCCTGCCTGTCGTGTCTATCCAGCTCCCTGCCGTGCCCCTGCCTGTCGTGTCTATCCAGCTCCCTGCCGTGCTCCTGCCTGTCGTGTCTATCCAGCTCCCTGCCTGCCGTGCCCCTGCCTGTTGTGTCTATCCAGCTCCCTGCCGTGCTCCTGCCTGTCGTGTCTATCCAGCTCCCTGCCGTGCCCCTGCCTGCCGTGCCCCTGCCTGTCGTGTCTATCCAGCTCCCTCCCTGCCGTGCCCCTGCCTGTTGTGTCTATCCAGCTCCCTGCCTGCCGTGCCGCTGCCTGCCGTGTCTATCCAGCTCCCTGCCTGCCGTGCCCCTGCCTGTCGTGTCTATCCAGCTCCCTGCCGTGCCCCTGCCTGCCGTGCCCCTGCCTGTCGTGTCTATCCAGCTCCCTGCCTGCCGGGCTCCTGCCTGTTGTGTCTATCCAGCTCCCTGCCTGCCGTGCCCCTGCCTGTCGTGTCTATCCAGCTCCCTGCCTGCCGTGCCCCTGCCTGCCGTGTCTATCCAGCTCCCTGCCTGCCGGGCCCCTGCCTGTCGTGTCTATCCAGCTCCCTGCCTGCCGTGCCCCTGCCTGTCGTGTCTATCCAGCTCCCTGCCGTGCCCCTGCCTGTCGTGTCTATCCAGCTCCCTGCCGTGCCCCTGCCTGTCGTGTCTATCCAGCTCCCTGCCTGCCGTGCTCCTGCCTGTCGTGTCTATCCAGCTCCCTGCCGTGCTCCTGCCTGTCGTGTCTATCCAGCTCCCTGCCTGCCGTGCTCCTGCCTGTCGTGTCTATCCAGCTCCCTGCCTGCCGTGCTCCTGCCTGTCGTGTCTATCCAGCTCCCTGCCGTGCCCCTGCCTGCCGTGCTCCTGCCTGTCGTGTCTATCCAGCTCCCTGCCGTGCCCCTGCCTGCCGTGCCCCTGCCTGTTGTGTCTATCCAGCTCCCTGCCGTGCTCCTGCCTGTCGTGTCTATCCAGCTCCCTGCCTGCCGTGCCCCTGCCTGTCGTGTCTATCCAGCTCCCTGCCGTGCCCCTGCCTGCCGTGCCCCTGCCTGTCGTGTCTATCCAGCTCCCTGCCTGCCGGGCTCCTGCCTGTTGTGTCTATCCAGCTCCCTGCCTGCCGTGCCCCTGCCTGTCGTGCCCCTGCCTGTCGTGTCTATCCAGCTCCCTGCCTGCCGTGCTCCTGCCTGTCGTGTCTATCCAGCTGCCTGCCTGCCGTGCCCCTGCCTGCCGTGTCTATCCAGCTCCCTGCCTGCCGTGCCCCTGCCTGTCGTGTCTATCCAGCTCCCTGCCTGCCGGGCTCCTGCCTGTTGTGTCTATCCAGCTCCCTGCCTGCCGTGCCCCTGCCTGCCGTGCCCCTGCCTGTCGTGTCTATCCAGCTCCCTGCCTGCCGTGCCCCTGCCTGTTGTGTCTATCCAGCTCCCTGCCTGCCGTGCCCCTGCCTGTCGTGTCTATCCAGCTCCCTGCCTGCCGTGCCCCTGCCTGTCGTGTCTATCCAGCTCCCTGCCGTGCCCCTGCCTGTTGTGTCTATCCAGCTCCCTGCCGTGCCCCTGCCTGTCGTGTCTATCCAGCTCCCTGCCTGCCGTGCCCCTGCCTGTCGTGTCTATCCAGCTCCCTGCCTGCCGTGCTCCTGCCTGTCGTGTCTATCCAGCTCCCTGCCTGCTGTGCCCCTGCCTGTCGTGTCTATCCAGCTCCCTGCCGTGCCCCTGCCTGTTGTGTCTATCCAGCTCCCTGCCGTGCTCCTGCCTGTCGTGTCTATCCAGCTCCCTGCCGTGCCCCTGCCTGTCGTGTCTATCCAGCTCCCTGCCGTGCTCCTGCCTGTCGTGTCTATCCAGCTCCCTGCCGTGCCCCTGCCTGTCGTGTCTATCCAGCTCCCTGCCGTGCCCCTGCCTGCCGTGCCCCTGCCTGTCGTGTCTATCCAGCTCCCTCCCTGCCGTGCCCCTGCCTGTTGTGTCTATCCAGCTCCCTGCCTGCCGTGCCGCTGCCTGCCGTGTCTATCCAGCTCCCTGCCTGCCGTGCCCCTGCCTGTCGTGTCTATCCAGCTCCCTGCCGTGCCCCTGCCTGCCGTGCCCCTGCCTGTCGTGTCTATCCAGCTCCCTGCCTGCCGGGCTCCTGCCTGTTGTGTCTATCCAGCTCCCTGCCTGCCGTGCCCCTGCCTGTCGTGTCTATCCAGCTCCCTGCCTGCCGTGCCCCTGCCTGCCGTGTCTATCCAGCTCCCTGCCTGCCGGGCTCCTGCCTGTCGTGTCTATCCAGCTCCCTCCCTGTCGTGCCCCTGCCTGTCGTGTCTATCCAGCTCCCTGCCTGCCGGGCTCCTGCCTGTCGTGTCTATCCAGCTCCCTCCCTGTCGTGCCCCTGCCTGTCGTGTCTATCCAGCTCCCTGCCTGCCGTGCCCCTGCCTGCCGTGTCTATCCAGCTCCCTGCCTGCCGTGCCCCTGCCTGTCGTGTCTATCCAGCTCCCTGCCTGCCGGGCTCCTGCCTGTCGTGTCTATCCAGCTCCCTGCCTGCCGTGCCCCTGCCTGCCGTGTCTATCCAGCTCCCTGCCTGCCGTGCCCCTGCCTGTCGTGTCTATTCGGCTCCCTGCCTGCCGTGCCCCTGCCTGTCGTGTCTATCCAGCTCCCTGCCTGCCGGGCTCCTGCCTGGTGTGTCTATCCAGCTCCCTGCCTGTCGTGCCCCTGCCTGCCGTGCCCCTGCCTGTCGTGTCTATCCAGCTCCCTGCCTGCCGGGCTCCTGCCTGTCGTGTCTATCCAGCTCCCTGCCTGCCGTGCCCCTGCCTGTCGTGTCTATCCAGCTCCCTGCCTGCCGTGCTCCTGCCTGTCGTGTCTATCCAGCTCCCTGCCTGCCGTGCTCCTGCCTGTCGTGTCTATCCAGCTCCCTGCCGTGCCCCTGCCTGTCGTGTCTATCCAGCTCCCTGCCTGCCGTGCTCCTGCCTGCTGTGTCTATCCAGCTCCCTGCCTGCCGTGCCCCTGCCTGTCGTGTCTATCCAGCTCCCTGCCTGCCGTGCCCCTGCCTGTCGTGTCTATCCAGCTCCCTGCCGTGCTCCTGCCTGCCGTGTCTATCCAGCTCCCTGCCTGCCGGGCTCCTGCCTGTCGTGTCTACCCAGCTCCCTGCCGTGCTCCTGCCTGCCGTGTCTATCCAGCTCCCTGCCTGCCGTGCTCCTGCCTGTCGTGTCTATCCAGCTCCCTGCCGTGCCCCTGCCTGTCGTGTCTATCCAGCTCCCTGCCTGCCGTGCTCCTGCCTGTCGTGTCTATCCAGCTCCCTGCCGTGCTCCTGCCTGTCGTGTCTATCCAGCTCCCTGCCTGCCGTGCCCCTGCCTGCTGTGTCTATCCAGCTCCCTGCCGTGCCCCTGCCTGTCGTGTCTATCCAGCTCCCTGCCTGCCGGGCTCCTGCCTGTTGTGTCTATCCAGCTCCCTGCCTGCCGTGCCCCTGCCTGCCGTGCCCCTGCCTGCCGTGCCCCTGCCTGTCGTGTCTATCCAGCTCCCTGCGTGCCGTGCCCCTGCCTGTTGTGTCTATCCAGCTCCCTGCCGTGCCCCTGCCTGTCGAGTCTATCCAGCTCCCTGCCTGCCGTGCTCCTGCCTGTCGTGTCTATCCAGCTCCCTGCCTGCCGTGCCCTTGCCTGTCGTGTCTATCCAGCTCCCTGCCTGCCGGGCTCCTGCCTGTTGTGTCTATCCAGCTCCCTGCCTGCCGTGCCCCTGCCTGCCGTGCCCCTGCCTGTCGTGTCTATCCAGCTCCCTGCCTGCCGTGCCCCTGCCTGCTGTGTCTATCCAGCTCCCTGCCGTGCCCCTGCCTGTCGTGTCTATCCAGCTCCCTGCCTGCCGGGCTCCTGCCTGTTGTGTCTATCCAGCTCCCTGCCTGCCGTGCCCCTGCCTGCCGTGCCCCTGCCTGCCGTGCCCCTGCCTGTCGTGTCTATCCAGCTCCCTGCGTGCCGTGCCCCTGCCTGTTGTGTCTATCCAGCTCCCTGCCGTGCCCCTGCCTGTCGAGTCTATCCAGCTCCCTGCCTGCCGTGCTCCTGCCTGTCGTGTCTATCCAGCTCCCTGCCTGCCGTGCCCCTGCCTGTCGTGTCTATCCAGCTCCCTGCCTGCCGGGCTCCTGCCTGTTGTGTCTATCCAGCTCCCTGCCTGCCGTGCCCCTGCCTGCTGTGTCTATCCAGCTCCCTGCCGTGCCCCTGCCTGTCGTGTCTATCCAGCTCCCTGCCTGCCGTGCCCCTGCCTGTCGTGTCTATCCAGCTCCCTGCGTGCCGTGCCCCTGCCTGTTGTGTCTATCCAGCTCCCTGCCTGCCGTGCCCCTGCCTGTCGTGTCTATCCAGCTCCCTGCCTGCCGTGCCCCTGCCTGTCGTGTCTATCCAGCTCCCTGCCTGCCGTGCCCCTGCCTGTCGTGTCTATCCAGCTCCCTGCCTGCCGTGCCCCTGCCTGTCATGTCTATCCAGCTCCCTGCCTGCCGTGCCCCTGCCTGCCGTGTCTATCCAGCTCCCTGCCTGCCGTGCCCCTGCCTGTCGTGTCTACCCAGCTCCCTGCCTGCCGTGCTCCTGCCTGTCGTGTCTATCCAGCTCCCTGCCTGCCGTGCCCCTGCCTGTCGTGTCTATCCAGCTCCCTGCCTGCCGTGCTCCTGCCTGTCGTGTCTATCCAGCTCCCTGCCTGCCGTGCCCCTGCCTGTCGTGTCTATCCAGCTCCCTGCCTGCCGTGCCCCTGCCTGTCGTGTCTATCCAGCTCCCTGCCTGCCGTGCTCCTGCCTGTCGTGTCTATCCAGCTCCCTGCCTGCCGTGCCCCTGCCTGTCGTGTCTATCCAGCTCCCTGCCGTGCCCCTGCCTGTCGTGTCTATCCAGCTCCCTGCCTGCCGTGCCCCTGCCTGTTGTGTCTATCCAGCTCCCTGCCGTGCTCCTGCCTGTCGTGTCTATCCAGCTCCCTGCCTGCCGTGCCCCTGCCTGTCGTGTCTATCCAGCTCCCTGCCTGCCGTGCTCCTGCCTGTCGTGTCTATCCAGCTCCCTGCCTGCCGTGCTCCTGCCTGTTGTGTCTATTCAGCTCCCTGCCGTGCCCCTGCCTGTTGTGTCTATCCAGCTCCCTGCCTGTCGTGTCTATCCAGCTCCCTGCCTGCCGTGCTCCTGCCTGTCGTGTCTATCCAGCTCCCTGCCGTGCTCCTGCCTGTCGTGTCTATCCAGCTCCCTGCCGTGCTCCTGCCTGTCGTGTCTATCCAGCTCCCTGCCTGCCGTGCTCCTGCCTGTCGTGTCTATCCAGCTCCCTGCCTGACGTGCCCCTGCCTGTCGTGTCTATCCAGCTCCCTGCCTGCCGTGCCCCTGCCTGTCGTGTCTATCCAGCTCCCTGCCTGCCGTGCTCCTGCCTGTCGTGTCTATCCAGCTCCCTGCCGTGCCGTGCCCCTGCCTGCTGTGTCTATCCAGCTCCCTGCCTGCCGTGCTCCTGCCTGTCGTGTCTATCCAGCTCCCTGCCTGCCGTGCCCCTGCCTGTCGTGTCTATCCAGCTCCCTGCCTGCCGTGCTCCTGCCTGTTGTGTCTATCCAGCTCCCTGCCGTGCCCCTGCCTGTCGTGTCTATCCAGCTCCCTGCCTGCCGTGCCCCTGCCTGTTGTGTCTATCCAGCTCCCTGCCTGCCGTGCTCCTGCCTGTTGTGTCTATCCAGCTCCCTGCCGTGCCCCTGCCTGTCGTGTCTATCCAGCTCCCTGCCTGCCGTGCCCCTGCCTGTTGTGTCTATCCAGCTGCCTGCCTGCCGTGCTCCTGCCTGTTGTGTCTATCCAGCTCCCTGCCTGCCGGGCTCCTGCCTGTCGTGTCTATCCAGCTCCCTGCCGTGCTCCTGCCTGTCGTGTCTATCCAGCTCCCTGCCGTGCTCCTGCCTGTTGTGTCTATCCAGCTCCCTGCCTGCCGTGCTCCTGCCTGTCGTGTCTATCCAGCTCCCTGCCTGCCGTGCCCCTGCCTGTCGTGTCTATCCAGCTCCCTGCCTGCCGTGCCCCTGCCTGTTGTGTCTATCCAGCTCCCTGCCTGCCGTGCTCCTGCCTGTCGTGTCTATCCAGCTCCCTGCCTGCCGTGCCCCTGCCTGTTGTGTGTATCCAGCTCCCTGCCTGCCGGGCTCCTGCCTGTCGTGTCTATCCAGCTCCCTGCCTGCCGGGCTCCTGCCTGTCGTGTCAATCCAGCTCCCTGCCTGCCGTGCTCCTGCCTGTTGTGTCTATCCAGCTCCCTGCCTGCCGTGCTCCTGCCTGTCGTGTCTATCCAGCTCCCTGCCGTGCCCCTGCCTGTTGTGTCTATCCAGCTCCCTGCCTGCCGTGCTCCTGCCTGTTGTGTCTATCCAGCTCCCTGCCTGCCGTGCTCCTGCCTGTCGTGTCTATCCAGCTCCCTGCCGTGCCCCTGCCTGTCGTGTCTATCCAGCTCCCTGCCTGCCGTGCTCCTGCCTGCTGTGTCTATCCAGCTCCCTGCCTGCCGTGCCCCTGCCTGTCGTGTCTATCCAGCTCCCTGCCTGCCGTGCCCCTGCCTGTCGTGTCTATCCAGCTCCCTGCCGTGCTCCTGCCTGCCGTGTCTATCCAGCTCCCTGCCTGCCGGGCTCCTGCCTGTCGTGTCTATCCAGCTCCCTGCCGTGCTCCTGCCTGCCGTGTCTATCCAGCTCCCTGCCTGCCGTGCTCCTGCCTGTCGTGTCTATCCAGCTCCCTGCCGTGCCCCTGCCTGTCGTGTCTATCCAGCTCCCTGCCTGCCGTGCTCCTGCCTGTCGTGTCTATCCAGCTCCCTGCCGTGCCCCTGCCTGTTGTGTCTATCCAGCTCCCTGCCTG
This sequence comes from Scyliorhinus torazame, assembly GCF_047496885.1. Taxonomy (NCBI): domain Eukaryota; kingdom Metazoa; phylum Chordata; class Chondrichthyes; order Carcharhiniformes; family Scyliorhinidae; genus Scyliorhinus; species Scyliorhinus torazame. The sequence goes on along the minus strand of NC_092710.1, from coordinate 356,368,007 downwards.
CCGTGCTCCTGCCTGCTGTGTCTATCCAGCTCCCTGCCGTGCCCCTGCCTGTCGTGTCTATCCAGCTCCCTGCCTGCCGGGCTCCTGCCTGTTGTGTCTATCCAGCTCCCTGCCTGCCGTGCCCCTGCCTGCCGTGCCCCTGCCTGCCGTGCCCCTGCTTGTCGTGTCTATCCAGCTCCCTGCGTGCCGTGCCCCTGCCTGTTGTGTCTATCCAGCTCCCTGCCGTGCCCCTGCCTGTCGAGTCTATCCAGCTCCCTGCCTGCCGTGCTCCTGCCTGTCGTGTCTATCCAGCTCCCTGCCTGCCGTGCTCCTGCCTGTCGTGTCTATCCAGCTCCCTGCCTGCCGTGCCCCTGCCTGTCGTGTCTATCCAGCTCCCTGCCTGCCGGGCTCCTGCCTGTTGAGTCTATCCAGCTCCCTGCCTGCCGTGCCCCTGCCTGCCGTGCCCCTGCCTGTCGTGTCTATCCAGCTCCCTGCGTGCCGTGCCCCTGCCTGTTGTGTCTATCCAGCTCCCTGCCGTGCCCCTGCCTGTCGTGTCTATCCAGCTCCCTGCCTGCCGTGCCCCTGCCTGTCGTGTCTATCCAGCTCCCTGCCGTGCTCCTGCCTGTTGTGTCTATCCAACTCCCTGCCTGCCGTGCCCCTGCCTGCTGTGTCTATCCAGCTCCCTGCCGTGCCCCTGCCTGTCGTGTCTATCCAGCTCCCTGCCTGCCGTGCCCCTGCCTGTCGTGTCTATCCAGCTCCCTGCGTGCCGTGCCCCTGCCTGTCGTGTCTATCCAGCTCCCTGCCTGCCGTGCCCCTGCCTGTCGTGTCTATCCAGCTCCCTGCCTGCCGTGCCCCTCCCTGTCGTGTCTATCCAGCTCCCTGCCTGCCGTGCTCCTGCCTGTCATGTCTATCCAGCTCCCTGCCTGCCGTGCCCCTGCCTGTCGTGTATCCAGCTCCCTGCCTGCCGTGCCCCTGCCTGCCGTGTCTATCCAGCTCCCTGCCTGCCGTGCCCCTGCCTGTCGTGTCTACCCAGCTCCCTGCCTGCCGTGCTCCTGCCTGTCATGTCTACCCAGCTCCCTGCCTGCCGTGCTCCTGCCTGTCGTGTCTATCCAGCTCCCTGCCTGCCGTGCTCCTGCCTGTCGTGTCTATCCAGCTCCCTGCCTGCCGTGCCCCTGCCTGTCGTGTCTATCCAGCTCCCTGCCTGCCGTGCCCCTGCCTGTCGTGTCTATCCAGCTCCCTGCCTGCCGTGCTCCTGCCTGTCGTGTCTATCCAGCTCCCTGCCGTGCTCCTGCCTGTCGTGTCTATCCAGCTCCCTGCCGTGCCCCTGCCTGTCGTGTCTATCCAGCTCCCTGCCTGCCGTGCTCCTGCCTGTCGTGTCTATCCAGCTCCCTGCCTGCCGTGCCCCTGCCTGCCGTGTCTATCCAGCTCCCTGCCTGCCGTGCCCCTGCCTGTCGTGTCTATCCAGCTCCCTGCCGTGCCCCTGCCTGTCGTGTCTATCCAGCTCCCTGCCTGCCGTGCCCCTGCCTGTTGTGTCTATCCAGCTCCCTGCCGTGCTCCTGCCTGTCGTGTCTATCCAGCTCCCTGCCTGCCGTGCCCCTGCCTGTCGTGTCTATCCAGCTCCCTGCCTGCCGTGCTCCTGCCTGTCGTGTCTATCCAGCTCCCTGCCTGCCGTGCTCCTGCCTGTTGTGTCTATTCAACTCCCTGCCGTGCCCCTGCCTGTTGTGTCTATCCAGCTCCCTGCCTGTCGTGTCTATCCATCTCCCTGCCTGCCGTGCTCCTGCCTGTTGTGTCTATTCAGCTCCCTGCCTGCCGTGCTCCTGCCTGTCGTGTCTATCCAGCTCCCTGCCTGCCGTGCTCCTGCCTGTCGTGTCTATCCAGCTCCCTGCCATGCCCCTGCCTGTCGTGTCTATCCAGCTCCCTGCCTGCCGTGCTCCTGCCTGTCGTGTCTATCCAGCTCCCTGCCTGCCGTGCTCCTGCCTGTCGTGTCTATCCAGCTCCCTGCCTGCCGTGCCCCTGCCTGTCGTGTCTATCCAGCTCCCTGCCTGCCGTGCCCCTGCCTGTCGTGTCTATCCAGCTCCCTGCCTGCCGTGCTCCTGCCTGTCGTGTCTATCCAGCTCCCTGCCTGCCGTGCCCCTGCCTGTCGTGTCTATCCAGCTCCCTGCCTGCCGTGCTCCTGCCTGTCGTGTCTATCCAGCTCCCTGCCGTGCCGTGCCCCTGCCTGCTGTGTCTATCCAGCTCCCTGCCTGCCGTGCTCCTGCCTGTCGTGTCTATCCAGCTCCCTGCCTGCCGTGCCCCTGCCTGTCGTGTCTATCCAGCTCCCTGCCTGCCGTGCCCCTGCCTGTCGTGTCTATCCAGCTCCCTGCCTGCCGTGCTCCTGCCTGTCGAGTCTATCCAGCTCCCTGCCGTGCTCCTGCCTGTTGTGTCTATCCAGCTCCCTGCCTGCCGTGCTCCTGCCTGTCGTATCTATCCAGCTCCCTGCCTGCCGTGCCCCTGCCTGTTGTGTCTATCCAGCTCCCTGCCTGCCGTGCTCCTGCCTGTCGTGTCTATCCAGCTCCCTGCCTGCCGTGCCCCTGCCTGTCGTGTCTATCCAGCTCCCTGCCTGCCGTGCCCCTGCCTGTCGTGTCTATCCAGCTCCCTGCCTGCCGTGCTCCTGCCTGTTGTGTCTATCCAGCTCCCTGCCGTGCCCCTGCCTGTCGTGTCTATCCAGCTCCCTGCCTGCCGTGCCCCTGCCTGTCGTGTCTATCCAGCTCCCTGCCTGCCGTGCTCCTGCCTGTCGTGTCTATCCAGCTCCCTGCCGTGCTCCTGCCTGCCGTGCTCCTGCCTGTCGTGTCTATCCAGCTCCCTGCCTGCCGTGCCCCTGCCTGTCGTGTCTATCCAGCTCCCTGCCTGCCGTGCTCCTGCCTGTTGTGTCTATCCAGCTCCCTGCCGTGCCCCTGCCTGTCGTGTATATCCAGCTCCCTGCCTGCCGTGCCCCTGCCTGTTGTGTCTATCCAGCTCCCTGCCTGCCGGGCTCCTGCCTGTCGTGTCTATCCAGCTCCCTGCCTGCCGTGCTCCTGCCTGTTGTGTCTATCCAGCTCCCTGCCTGCCGTGCTCCTGCCTGTCGTGTCTATCCAGCTCCCTGCCTGCCGTGCCCCTGCCTGTCGTGTCTATCCAGCTCCCTGCCTGCCGTGCCCCTGCCTGTCGTGTCTATCCAGCTCCCTGCCGTGCCCCTGCCTGTTGTGTCTATCCAGCTCCCTGCCTGCCGTGCTCCTGCCTGTTGTGGCTATCCAGCTCCCTGCCTGCCGTGCCCCTGCCTGTCGTGTCTATCCAGCTCCCTGCCTGCCGTGCCCCTGCCTGTCGTGTCTATCCAGCTCCCTGCCTGCCGTGCCCCTGCCTATCGTGTCTATCCAGCTCCCTGCCGTGCCCCTGCCTGTCGTGTCTATCCAGCTCCCTGCCTGCCGTGCTCCTGCCTGTCGAGTCTATCCAGCTCCCTGCCGTGCCGTGCTCCTGCCTGTCGTGTCTATCCAGCTCCCTGCCGTGCGCCTGCCTGTCGTGTCTATCCAGCTCCCTGCCTGCCGTGCCCCTGCCTGTCGTGTCTATCCAGCTCCCTGCCTGCCGTGCTCCTGCCTGTCGTGTCTATCCAGCTCCCTGCCTGCCGTGCCCCTGCCTGCCGTGTCTATCCAGCTCCCTGCCGTGCTCCTGCCTGCCGTGTCTATCCAGCTCCCTGCCTGCCGTGCCCCTGCCTGCCGTGTCTATCCAGCTCCCTGCCTGCCGTGCTCCTGCCTGTCGTGTCTATCCAGCTCCCTGCCTGCCGTGCCCCTGCCTGTCGTGTCTATCCAGCTCCCTGCCGTGCTCCTGCCTGTTGTGTCTATCCAGCTCCCTGCCGTGCTCCTGCCTGTCGTGTCTATCCAGCTCCCTGCCTGCCGTGCCCCTGCCTGTCGTGTCTATCCAGCTCCCTGCCTGCCGTGCTCCTGCCTGTCGTGTCTATCCAGTTCCCTGCCTGCCGTGCCCCTGCCTGTCGTGTCTATCCAGCTCCCTGCCTGCCGTGCTCCTGCCTGTTGTGTCTATCCAGCTCCCTGCCTGCCGTGCCCCTGCCTGTCGTGTCTATCCAGCTCCCTGCCGTGCTCCTGCCTGTCGTGTCTACCCAGCTCCCTCCCTGCCGTGCCCCTGCCTGTTGTGTCTATCCAGCTCCCTGCCTGCCGTGCCCCTGCCTGTCGTGTCTATCCAGCTCCCTGCCGTGCCCCTGCCTGCTGTGCTACTGCCTGTTGTGTCTATCCAGCTCCCTGCCTGCCGTGCCCCTGCCTGTCGTGTCTATCCAGCTCCCTGCCGTGCCCCTGCCTGCCGTGCCCCTGCCTGTCGTGTCTATCCAGCTCCCTGCCTGCCGTGCCCCTGCCTGTCGTGTCTATCCAGCTCCCTGCCGTTCCCCTGCCTGCCGTGCCCCTGCCTGTTGTGTCTATCCAGCTCCCTGCCGTGCTCCTGCCTGTTGTGTCTATCCAGCTCCCTGCCTGCCGTGCTCCTGCCTGTCGTGTCTATCCAGCTCCCTGCCGTGCCCCTGCCTGCCGTGCTCCTGCCTGTTGTGTCTATCCAGCTCCCTGCCTGCCGTGCCCCTGCCTGTTGTGTCTATCCAGCTCCCTGCCTGCCGTGCTCCTGCCTGTTGTGTCTATCCAGCTCCCTGCCTGCCGTGCCCCTGCCTGCCGTGTCTACCCAGCTCCCTGCCTGCCGTGTCTATCCAGCTCCCTGCCTGCCGTGCCCCTGCCTGTCGTGTCTATCCAGCTCGTGCCCCTGCCTGTCGTGTCTATCCAGCTCCCTGCCTGCCGTGCCCCTGCCTGTCGTGTCTATCCAGCTCCCTGCCTGCCGTGCCCCTGCCTGTCGTGTCTATCCAGCTCCCTGCCTGCCGTGCTCCTGCCTGTCGTTTCTATCCAGCTCCCTGCCTGCCGTGCCCCTGCCTGTCGTGTCTATCCAGCTCCCTGCCGTGCTCCTGCCTGTCGTGTCTATCCAGCTCCCTGTCGTGCCCCTGCCTGCCGTGTCTATCCAGCTCCCTGCCTGCCGTGCCCCTGCCTGCCCTGTCTATCCAGCTCCCTGCCTGCCGTGCCCCTGCCTGTCGTGTCTATCCAGCTCCCTGCCGTGCCCCTGCCTGCCGTGTCTATCCAGCTCCCTGCCTGCCGTGCTCCTGCCTGTCGTGTCTATCCAGCTCCCTGCCTGCCGTGCTCCTGCCTGTCGTGTCTATCCAGCTCCCTGCCTGCCGTGCCCCTGCCTGTTGTGTCTATCCAGCTCCCTGCCTGCCGTGCCCCTGCCTGTCGTGTCTATCCAGCTCCCTGCCTGCCGTGCCCCTGCCTGTCGTGTCTATCCAGCTCCCTGCCTGCCGTACCCCTGCCTGTTGTGTCTATCCAGCTCCCTGCCGTGCTCCTGCCTGTCGTGTCTATCCAGCTCCCTGCCTGCCGTTCCTCCTGCCTGTTGTGTCTATCCAGCTCCCTGCCGTGCTCCTGCCTGTTGTGTCTATCCAGCTCCCTGCCTGCCGTGCCCCTGCCTGTCGTGTCTATCCAGCTCCCTGCCGTGCTCCTGCCTGTTGTGTCTATCCAGCTCCCTGCCTGCCGTGCTCCTGCCTGTTGTGTCTATCCAGCTCCCTGCCTGCCGTGCTCGTGCCTGTCGTGTCTATCCAGCTCCCTGCCGTGCTCCTGCCTGTCGTGTCTATCCAGCTCCCTGCCTGCCGTGCCCCTGCCTGTCGTGTCTATCCAGCTCCCTGCCGTGCTCCTGCCTGTTGTGTCTATCCAGCTCCCTGCCGTGCTCCTGCCTGTCGTGTCTATCCAGCTCCCTGCCTGCCGTGCCCCTGCCTGCCGTGTCTATCCAGCTCCCTGCCGTGCCCCTGCCTGTTGTGTCTATCCAGCTCCCTGCCGTGCCCCTGCCTGTCGTGTCTATCCAGCTCCCTGCCTGCCGTGCCGCTGCCTGTCGTGTCTATCCAGCTCCCTGCCGTGCCCCTGCCTGTTGTGTCTATCCAGCTCCCTGCCGTGCCCCTGCCTGTCGTGTCTATCCAGCTCCCTGCCTGCCGTGCCCCTGCCTGTCGTGTCTATCCAGCTCCCTGCCGTGCCCCTGCCTGTCGTGTCTATCCAGCTCCCTGCCGTGCCCCTGCCTGTCGTGTCTATCCAGCTCCCTGCCTGCCGTGCCCCTGCCTGTCGTGTCTATCCAGCTCCCTGCCGTGCTCCTGCCTGTCGTGTCTATCCAGCTCCCTGCCTGCCGTGCTCCTGCCTGTCGTGTCTATCCAGCTCCCTGCCTGCCGTGCCCCTGCCTGTCGTGTCTATCCAGCTCCCTGCCGTGCCCCTGCCTGTCGTGTCTATCCAGCTCCCTGCCTGCCGTGCTCCTGCCTGTTGTGTCTATCCAGCTCCCTGCCGTGCCCCTGCCTGTCGTGTCTATCCAGCTCCCTGCCTGCCGTGGCCCTGCCTGTCGTGTCTATCCAGCTCCCTGCCTGCCGTGCCCCTGCCTGTCGTGTCTATCCAGCTCCCTGCCTGCCGTGCTCCTGCCTGTCGAGTCTATTCAGCTCCCTGCCTGCCGTGCTCCTGCCTGTTGTGTCTATCCAGCTCCCTGCCTGCCGTGCTCCTGCCTGCCGTGTCTATCCAGCTCCCTGCCTGCCGTGCTCCTGCCTGTCGTGTCTATCCAGCTCCCTGCCGTGCCCCTGCCTGTCGTGTCTATCCAGCTCCCTGCCTGCCGTGCTCCTGCCTGTCGTGTCTATCCAGCTCCCTGCCGTGCCCCTGCCTGTCGTGTCTATCCAGCTCCCTGCCTGCCGTGCCCCTGCCTGTCGTGTCTATCCAGCTCCCTGCCTGCCGTGCCCCTGCCTGTCGTGTCGATCCAGCTCCCTGCCTGCCGTGCCCCTGCCTGTCGTGTCTATCCAGCTCCCTGCCTGCCGTGCCCCTGCCTGTCGTGTCTATCCAGCTCCCTGCCTGCCGTGCTCCTGCCTGTCGTGTCTATCCAGCTCCCTGCCTGCCGGGCTCCTGCCTGTCGTGGTGATGTGTACCACTGTAAATACACAAGGGGTTAATGTAAATACACTTAGACTAAATAAACACTAGAGGGAGCACCAGAGGCATCATGACACACAGACACTCAACCAATAGGTCAGTAAGATAGGACACGACCAATGGGCAGTCAAGACACCCAGAGGTGGCACTACCACAAGGGGGCTACCCATATAAAAGGACAGGGCACACAGGCTCTCTCTCTTTCCAGTGGGGCCACTCAGTGAGTACAGACACAGGGTTGATTGAAACACATCACACCCGGCACGTGGATTGTAGCAGACTGATTAGTTAGTCTGAGTAGCTATAGCAGGATTAACAGGAGAGTCGAATCCAAGTTGGAGAATTGTTACTAGTTTTATACGTGTTAAAGCTATCTCCAAGTCTTTATCAGTAAGGCCTTTGATAAAGTTCCACATGGAAGGCTGCTCTGGAAGGTTCCATCACATGGAATCCAGGGAGAGCTGGCAAATTGGGTATAGAATGGTCGGGAGCAGAGGGTGAAGGATGCTCGCCGGACTGGAGGCCTGTGACTCGTGGTGGGCCTCAGGGCTCAGTGCTGGGCCCACTGCTGTTTGTTATCCATATCGACGATTTGGATGAGAATGTACAAGGCATGGTCAGTAAGTTTGCAGATGACACTAAAACAGGTGGTATTGTAGACAGTGAGGAAGAAGATCAAAAATTGCAGCAGGATCATGATCAGCTGGGGAAGTGGGCCGAGAAGTGGCAAACGGAGTTCAATACAGGTAAGTGTGAGGTGTTGCATTTTGGCAAGTCAAATCGAGGTACGACTGTCACGGTGAATAGTCGGACGTCAGGGAGTATCGTGGAACAGAGGGACTTTGGAGTTCAGGTGCACGGTTCTCTAAAGGTGGAGTCACAGGTAGACAGGGCAGCGAAGAAGGCTTTTGGCAAGCTGGCCTTCATCAGTCAGGGCATTGAGTTTAGAAGTTGGGAGGTTATGTTGCAGTTGTACAGGGCGTTGGTGAGGCCGCACCCGGAGTATTGTGGTCAGTTTCGGTCGCCTTGCTACAGGAAAGATGTTATTAAACTGGAGAGAGTGCAGGAGAGATTTACAAGGATGTTTCCAGGACTCAAGGGACTGAGTTACAGGGAGAGAGTGGATAGGCTGGGAGGTTTGGAGTGTAGGAGACTGAGGGGTGATATTATAGAGGTGGATAAGATCGCGAGAGGCATGGATCGGGGTGATGCACTCAGTCTTTTTCTCAGGGTTGGGGAAAGGAGAATTAGAGTTCAGTTCAGAGGGGAAAGAATTACTGGGAACCTGAGGAGCACCCCAGAGGGTGGGACGTGTGTGGAATGAGCTGCCGGAGGGAGTGGGTGAGGCAGGGACATTGACAACATTGAAAAGGCATTGGGACAGATACATGGATGGGAAAGGTTGAGAGGGATATGGGCCGAATGCAGGCAAATGGGGGTTAGCTCAGATGGGCTTTTTGGTTGGCATGGACAGGTTAGGGCCGAAGGGCCTCCCTCCGTGTCGGAGATTTCTGTGATAAAACCGGAGGCCATTCAGCTCCCTGAGCGAGAGGTCAGGGCTGCTCGCGGTCGACATTTCAGTTTGTGTCTCTGTCTCTCCAGGTTTTCAGCTGAATAACCAGTTATCCCAGATCATTGTGGCCCGGTATTCCGACATGGATAATCTCATCCTGGATTTTGACAACTTTGTTTCCTGCCTCATCCGCCTGGAGGCCATCTTCAGTAAGTGAAGAGAAAGAGATTGGTAAAGAGAAATGTAGGCCCCCGACAGACAGAAACAGGGCAATGCATAATGAGGGACAAAGAAATGGCTGAGCAATCGAATACATACTTTGGTTCTGTCTTCACAAAAGAGGAGACAAATCAGATCCCAGAAATGCTGGAGAATGAAAGGTTCAGTGAGAGGAGAAGAACTGAGGGAGACAACATTAGTAGAGAAATGGTGCTGGGAAAACTGATGGGATTGAAGGTAGATAAATCCCTAGGGCCTGAGAATCTGCATCCCAGAGTGCTTCCGGAGGTGGCTCTGGGAATAGTGGATGTATTGGTGGTCATCTTCCGGGATTCTATAGACTCTGGAACTGTCCCTGCAGATTGGAGAGTAGCTCACGTCACTCCGATATTGAAAAAGGGAGGTAGAGAGAAAGCAGAGAATTACAGACCAGTCAGCCTAACATCGGTAGTGGGGAAAATGCTTGAACCCATCATCAAGGACTTTATAGCGGAACATTTAGAAAGCAGTGGCAGGATCAGTCAGAGTCAGCATGGATTTATGAAGGGAAATCATGCTTGACAAATCTGTTGGAATTCTTTGAAGATGTAACCAGTACAGTCGACAAGGGGGAGCCAGTCGATGTGGTATATGTGGACTTTCGGAAGGCGTTTGACAAAGTTCCGCATAAGAGATTATTGTGCAAGATTAAAGCGCGTGGGATTGGGTGAAATGTATTGCGGTGGATAGAAAATTGGTTGACAGAGAGGATAAAAAGTCGGGATTAATGGGTCCTTTTCAAATTGGCAGGCAGTAACCAGTGGGGTACCACAGGGATTGGTGTTGGGACCCCAGCTATTCACAATATATATTAATGATTTGGATGAGGGAACAAAATGTAACATCACAAAGTTTGCAGATGATACCAAATTAGGTGAGAGGGTGAATTGTGACGAGGATGTAGGGATCCGACAGCAAGATCTGGACAGGTTGAGCGAGTGGGCAAATCAATGGCAGATGCAATTTGGATAAGTGTGAGGTTATTCACTTTGGAAGCAAAAACAGGAAGGCAGATTCAGGAGAGTGTGCAGCGGGACCTGGGTGTCCTTGTGCACCAGTCGCTGAAGGTAAGCTGCAGGTGCAGCAGGCGGTAAAGAAGGCTAATGGTATGTTGGCCTTCATTGCGAGAGGTTTCGAGTACAGGAGCAGGGATGTGTTGCTGCAATTATACAGGGTCTTGGTGAGGCCACACCGGGAGTATTGTGGGCAGTTTTGGTCTCCTCTGAGGAAGGATGCTCTCGAGGGAGTGCAGCGAAGGTTTACCAGACTGATTCCAGGGATGGCGGGACTGACGTATGAGGAGAGATTGACTAGGTTGGGACAGAAACAGGGCAATGCATAATGAGGGACAAAGAAATGGCTGAGCAATTAAATACATACTTTGGTTCTGTCTTCACAAAAGAGGACACAGATCAGATCCCAGAAATGCTGGAGAATGAAAGGTTCAGTGAGAGGAGAAGAACTGAGGGAGACAACATTAGTAGAGAAATGGTGCTGGGAAAACTGATGGGATTGAAGGTGGATAAATCCCCGGGGCCTGAGAATCTGCATCCCAGAGTGCTTCCGGAGGTGGCCAGCCTCCCCGAACAGGTGCCGGAATGTGGCGACTAGGGGCTTTTCACAGTAACTTCATTGAAGCCGACTTGTGACAATAAGCGATTTTCATTTCATTTCATTGTTCGCGCTGGAGTTCAGAAGAATGAGGGGGGATCTCATAGAGACTATAAAATTCTAACAGGACTGGGCAGGGTCGATGCAGGAAGGATGTTCCCGATGGTGGGGGGGGGACTGGACAGGGTCGATGCAGGAAGGATGTTCCCGATGGTGGGGGGGGACTGGACAGGGTCGATGCAGGAAGGATGTTCCCGATGGTGGGGGGGGGGGACTGGACAGGGTCGATGCAGGAAGGATGTTCCCGATGGTGGGGGGGGGACTGGACAGGGTCGATGCAGGAAGGATGTTCCCGATGGTGGGGGGGGGACTGGACAGGGTCGATGCAGGAAGGATGTTCCCGATGGTGGGGGGGGGGACTGGACAGGGTCGATGCAGGAAGGATGTTCCCGATGGTGAGTGTGTCCAGAACCAGGTGTCACAGTGTGAGGATTCAGGGTAAACCATTTGGGACAGAGATAAGGAGACATTTCTTCACCCAAAGAGTGGTGAGCCTGTGGAATTCATCACCACAGGAAGTAGTTGATGCTAAAACATTGAATATATTCAAGAGGCGGCTGGATATAGCCCTTGGGGAGAATGGGACCGAAGGCTATGGGGAGAAAGCAGGATTAGGCTATTGAGTTGGATGATCAGCCATGATGGTGATGAATGGCGGAGCGGGCTCGAAGGGCCGAAAGGCCTCCTCCTGCTCCTATCTTCTACGTCTCTATGTGAAAAATGAAATGAAAATCGCTTATTGTCACAAGTAGGCTTCAAATGAAGTTACTGTGAAAAGCCCCTAGTCGCCACATTCCGGCGCCTGTTCGGAGAGGCTGGTACGGGAATTGAACCGTGCTGCTGGCCTGCCTTGGTCTGCTTTAAAAGCCAGCGATTTAGCCCAGTGTGCTAAACCAGCCCCAAATGTATGCAAGTGTCAAACGGAAGCGAGCTTTGAAAACGGCCCTGGCCACTGAAGCAGGTCAGATTGTTCCTCACACATCCTCTGTGTCTTTCAGAGATGTTCTACGCTCTGCCCAAAGATGGAGATGGATTCATCCAGCTTGATCTGAACCAGGTGAGAGGGTTAACGGGGAGGCTCTTCACTGTGAGCTCGCTCTCAGCCCATCCCCACACTAACCTCTCTCTCTCTCTGTTACAGTGGCTGACCCTCGCCATGGGCTAATGGTCCCATTGGCCAGGATGGAGTGTGCGGGCCTGCGATGGATCTGTGGTGTTTGGCAGGAACCCTGAGGGGAGGGGTTGGAATCGGTGTTGGCCCCGTTCTGTCCAAGGGACACATTTTCATACCTCTAGCGATTGATGGCTGCGTGTTTTGGGATCTCGTGCTCTCTCTCCCCCCCCCCCCCCCCCCCCCTCCTCCCCCTGTCCCGGGCTGCTTGCCTCTCCTTCAGTGTTCGTCCCTGGATCCGGCCGTCAGTACACGCTGCCTGGATCCTTGGCCTGTGTTGAAGAGATGCAATATGGGGCTGGCGTTGACGGGATTGTTGCTGCACAATCCTCAGCATGGCTTTTCTCCGTGGGTTCTGGAATCCTGTCTCTATTTCTAATTAAATAAAAAGTGGCTGAAAACTCTTGTGTGCGATTATTGGGAATTCCCCGTCCGGGGACACAGAATTCATTCCATGATTGAGAATCTTTCAGCACAGGGAGAAAACACAGAGGGTGGGAATCTCTGTCAGCTGACGCTGAAATTGGGAAACGCATTGGGCGGAGAGCTGGTTCCGACGGCAAAATCGGGGCAGGCGCCGATTTGAGGCCAAATCGCAATTCTCTGTCACCGTGCGCAGTAAACACCGTTTGTATATCATTAGCGGGCCCGTCCCGGTATTCTCCGGGGCCTCCGTGACTCTCCGCCTCCAATGGGCAGAGTCCCCGACGGCGCGATTCACTTGAAGAAGATCGTGAGGCTGGCGCGGTGGCTGCTGAGGGAGGTTACGGAAAGTGTTCCAACATCACCAGAGTTTGCTGCCGGTTGTGTTCTGCGTGGTGCCGGGGCGAGTCCCGCCACAGACACTGAATCGGCCCAGGTTCGGCGCCAGTTTTGCTGTCATGCATGTCCACGAATCCTGCCGCAGTGACAGCTCACAGCCTGCCCAGAATCCTGCCCAGTGGCAGCACTAAGCCTGCCCAGAATCCTGCCCAGTGGCAGCACTAAGCCTGCCCAGAATCCTGCCCCAGTGACAGCTCGAAGCCTGCCCAGAATCCTGCCCCAGTGACAGCTCGAAGCCTGCCCAGAATCCTGCCCAGTGGCAGCTCACAGCCTGCCCAGAATCCTGCCCAGTGGCAGCACTAAGCCTGCCCAGAATCCTGCCCAGTGGCAGCACTAAGCCTGCCCAGAATCCTGCCCAGTGGCAGCACACAGCCTGCCCAGAATCCTGCCCAGTGGCAGCACTAAGCCTGCCCAGAATCCTGCCCAGTGGCAGCACACAGCCTGCCCAGAATCCTGCCCAGTGGCAGCACACAGACTGCCCAGAATCCTGCCCAGTGGCAGCTCTAAGCCTGCCCAGAATCCTGCCCAGTGGCAGCACACAGACTGCCCAGAATCCTGCCCAGTGGCAGCTCTAAGCCTGCCCAGAATCCTGCCCAGTGGCAGCACACAGACTGCCCAGAATCCTGCCCCAGTGACAGCACTAAGCCGGCCCAGAATACTGCCCAGTGGCAGCTCACAGCCTGCCCAGAATCCTGCCCCAGTGGCAGCACTAAACCTGCCCAGTGGCAGCTCTAAGCCTGCCCAAAATCCTGCCCCAGTGGCAGCACTAAGCCTGCCCAGAATCCTGCCCAGTGACAGCTCTAAGCCTGCCCAGAATCCTGCCCCAGCGGCAGCACTAAACCTGCCCAGTGGCAGCTCTAAGCCTGCCCAGAATCCTGCCCAGTGACAGCTCTAAGCCTGCCCAGTGGCAGCTCTAAGCCTGCCCAGAATCCTGCCCAGTGACAGCACACAGCCTGCCCAGAATCCTGCCCATTGGCAGCAGACAGCCTGCCCAGAATCCTGCCCAGTGGCAGTTGTAAGCCTGCCCAGAATCCTGCCCAGTGTCAGCTCTAAGCCTGCCCAGAATCCTGCCCAGTGTCAGCTCTAAGCCTGCCCAAAATCCTGCCCAGTGACAGCTTTAAGTCTGCCCAGAATCCTGCCCCAGTGGCAGCTCTAAGCCTGCCCAGAATCCTGCCCAGTGGCAGCTCGAAGCCTGCCCAGAATCCTGCCCAGTGGCAGCACACAGCCTGCCCAGAATCCTGCCCAGTGGCAGCTCGAAGCCTGCCCAGAATCCTGCCCCAGTGGCAGCACTAAGCCTGCCCAGAATCCTGCCCAGTGGCAGCTCTAAGCCTGCCCAGAATCCTGCCCAGTGGCAGCACTAAGCCTGCCCAGAATACTGCCCAGAGGCAGCTCAAAGCCTGCCCAGAATCCTGCCCCAGTGGCAGCACACAGCCTGCCCAGAATCCTGCCCAGTGGCAGCTCGAAGCCTGCCCAGAATCCTGCCCAGTGGCAGCACACAGCCTGCCCAGAATCCTGCCCAGTGGCAGCTCGAAGCCTGCCCAGAATCCTGCCCCAGTGGCAGCACACAGCCTGCCCAGAATCCTGCCCAGTGGCAGCACTAAGCCTGCCCAGAATCCTGCCCAGTGGCAGCTCTAAGCCTCCCCAGAATCCTGCCCAGTGGCAGCACTAAGCCTGCCCAGAATGCTGCCCAGAGGCAGCTCAAAGCCTGCCCAGAATCCTGCCCCAGTGGCAGCACACAGCCTGCCCAGAATCCTGCCCAGTGGCAGCACAAAGCCTGCCCAGAATCCTGCCCAGTGGCTGCTCTAAGCCTGCCCAGAATCCTGCCCAGTGACAGCACACAGCCTGCACAGAATCCTGCCCAGCGGCAGCTCTAAGCCTGCCCAGAATCCTGCCCAGTGGCAGCACACAGCCTGCCCAGAATCCTGCCCAGTGGCAGCACTAAGCCTGCCCAGAATCCTGCCCAGTGGCAGCACACAGCCTGCCCAGAATCCTGCCCAGTGGCAGCTCTAAGCCTGCCCAGAATCCTGCCCAGTGGCAGCACACAGACTGCCCAGAATCCTGCCCAGTGGCAGCTCTAAGCCTGCCCAGAATCCTGCCCAGTGGCAGCACACAGACTGCCCAGAATCCTGCCCCAGTGACAGCACTAAGCCGGCCCAGAATACTGCCCAGTGGCAGCTCACAGCCTGCCCCGAATCCTGCCCCAGTGGCAGCACTAAGCCTGCCCAGAATCCTGCCCAGTGACAGCTCTAAGCCTGCCCAGAATCCTGCCCCAGCGGCAGCACTAAACCTGCCCAGTGGCAGCTCTAAGCCTGCCCAGAATCCTGCCCAGTGACAGCTCTAAGCCTGCCCAGTGGCAGCTCTAAGCCTGCCCAGAATCCTGCCCAGTGACAGCACACAGCCTGCCCAGAATCCTGCCCATTGGCAGCAGACAGCCTGCCCAGAATCCTGCCCAGTGGCAGTTGTAAGCCTGCACAGAATCCTGCCCAGTGTCAGCTCTAAGCCTGCCCAGAATCCTGCCCAGTGTCAGCTCTAAGCCTGCCCAAAATCCTGCCCAGTGACAGCTTTAAGTCTGCCCAGAATCCTGCCCCAGTGGCAGCTCTAAGCCTGCCCAGAATCCTGCCCAGTGGCAGCTCGAAGCCTGCCCAGAATCCTGCCCAGTGGCAGCACACAGCCTGCCCAGAATCCTGCCCAGTGGCAGCTCGAAGCCTGCCCAGAATCCTGCCCCAGTGGCAGCACACAGCCTGCCCAGAATCCTGCCCAGTGGCAGCACACAGCCTGCCCAGAATCCTGCCCAGTGACAGCTCTAAGCCTGCCCAGAATCCTGCCCCAGTGGCAGCACTAAGCCTGCCCAGAATCCTGCCCAGTGACAGCTCTAAGCCTGCCCAGAATCCTGCCCCAGTGGCAGCACTAAGCCTGCCCAGAATCCTGCCCAGTGGCAGCTCTAAGCCTGCCCAGAATCCTGCCCAGTGGCAGCACACAGACTGCCCAGAATCCTGCCCCAGTGACAGCACTAAGCCGGCCCAGAATACTGCCCAGTGGCAGCTCACAGCCTGCCCAGAATCCTGCCCCAGTGGCAGCACTAAGCCTGCCCAGAATCCTGCCCAGTGACAGCTCTAAGCCTGCCCAGAATCCTGCCCCAGCGGCAGCACTAAACCTGCCCAGTGGCAGCTCTAAGCCTGCCCAGAATCCTGCCCAGTGACAGCTCTAAGCCTGCCCAGTGGCAGCTCTAAGCCTGCCCAGAATCCTGCCCAGTGACAGCACACAGCCTGCCCAGAATCCTGCCCATTGGCAGCAGACAGCCTGCCCAGAATCCTGCCCAGTGGCAGTTGTAAGCCTCCCAGAATCCTGCCCAGTGGCAGCACACAGACTGCCCAGAATCCTGCCCAGTGACAGCACTAAGCCGGCCCAGAATACTGCCCAGTGGCAGCTCACAGCCTGCCCAGAATCCTGCCCCAGTGGCAGCACTAAACCTGCCCAGTGGCAGCTCTAAGCCTGCCCAGAATCCTGCCCCAGTGGCAGCACTAAGCCTGCCCAGAATCCTGCCCAGTGACAGCTCTAAGCCTGCCCAGAATCCTGCCCCAGTGGCAGCACTAAGCCTGCCCAGAATCCTGCCCAGTGTCAGCTCTAAGCCTGCCCAGAATCCTGCCCAGTGTCAGCTCTAAGCCTGCCCAAAATCCTGCCCAGTGACAGCTTTAAGTCTGCCCAGAATCCTGCCCCAGTGGCAGCTCTAAGCCTGCCCAGAATCCTGCCCAGTGGCAGCTCGAAGCCTGCCCAGAATCCTGCCCAGTGGCAGCACACAGCCTGCCCAGAATCCTGCCCAGTGGCAGCTCGAAGCCTGCCCAGAATCCTGCCCCAGTGGCAGCACACAGCCTGCCCAGAATCCTGCCCAGTGGCAGCACACAGCCTGCCCAGAATCCTGCCCAGTGGCAGCACACAGACTGCCCAGAATCCTGCCCAGTGGCAGCTCTAAGCCTGCCCAGAATCCTGCCCAGTGGCAGCACACAGACTGCCCAGAATCCTGCCCAGTGACAGCACTAAGCCGGCCCAGAATACTGCCCAGTGGCAGCTCACAGCCTGCCCAGAATCCTGCCCCAGTGGCAGCACTAAACCTGCCCAGTGGCAGCTCTAAGCCTGCCCAGAATCCTGCCCCAGTGGCAGCACTAAGCCTGCCCAGAATCCTGCCCAGTGACAGCTCTAAGCCTGCCCAGAATCCTGCCCCAGCGGCAGCACTAAACCTGCCCAGTGGCAGCTCTAAGCCTGCCCAGAATCCTGCCCAGTGACAGCTCTAAGCCTGCCCAGTGGCAGCTCTAAGCCTGCCCAGAATCCTGCCCAGTGACAGCACACAGCCTGCCCAGAATCCTGCCCATTGGCAGCAGACAGCCTGCCCAGAATCCTGCCCAGTGGCAGTTGTAAGCCTGCCCAGAATCCTGCCCAGTGTCAGCTCTAAGCCTGCCCAGAATCCTGCCCAGTGTCAGCTCTAAGCCTGCCCAAAATCCTGCCCAGTGACAGCTTTAAGTCTGCCCAGAATCCTGCCCCAGTGGCAGCTCTAAGCCTGCCCAGAATCCTGCCCAGTGGCAGCTCGAAGCCTGCCCAGAATCCTGCCCAGTGGCAGCACACAGCCTGCCCAGAATCCTGCCCAGTGGCAGCTCGAAGCCTGCCCAGAATCCTGCCCCAGTGGCAGCACACAGCCTGCCCAGAATCCTGCCCAGTGGCAGCACTAAGCCTGCCCAGAATCCTGCCCAGTGGCAGCTCTAAGCCTGCCCAGAATCCTGCCCAGTGGCAGCACTAAGCCTGCCCAGAATACTGCCCAGGGGCAGCTCAAAGCCTGCCCAGAATCCTGCCCCAGTGACAGCTCTAAGCCTGCCCAGAATCCTGCCCAGTGGCAGCTCGAAGCCTGCCCAGAATCCTGCCCAGAGGCAGCACACAGCCTGCCCAGAATCCTGCCCAGTGGCAGCTCGAAGCCTGCCCAGAATCCTGCCCCAGTGGCAGCACACAGCCTGCCCAGAATCCTGCCCAGTGGCAGCACTAAGCCTGCCCAGAATCCTGCCCAGTGGCAGCTCTAAGCCTGCCCAGAATCCTGCCCAGTGACAGCACTAAGCCTGCCCAGAATGCTGCCCAGAGGCAGCTCAAAGCCTGCCCAGAATCCTGCCCCAGTGGCAGCACACAGCCTGCCCAGAATCCTGCCCAGTGGCAGCACAAAGCCTGCCCAGAATCCTGCCCAGTGGCTGCTCTAAGCCTGCCCAGAATCCTGCCCAGTGACAGCACACAGCCTGCACAGAATCCTGCCCAGCGGCAGCTCTAAGCCTGCCCAGAATCCTGCCCAGTGGCAGCACACAGCCTGCCCAGAATCCTGCCCAGTGGCAGCACTAAGCCTGCCCAGAATCCTGCCCAGTGGCAGCACACAACCTGCCCAGAATCCTGCCCAGTGGCAGCTCTAAGCCTGCCCAGAATCCTGCCCAGTGGCAGCACACAGACTGCCCAGAATCCTGCCCAGTGGCAGCTCTAAGCCTGCCCAGAATCCTGCCCAGTGGCAGCACACAGACTGCCCAGAATCCTGCCCCAGTGACAGCACTAAGCCTGCCCAGAATCCTGCCCCAGTGGCAGCACTAAGCCTGCCCAGAATCCTGCCCAGTGACAGCTCTAAGCCTGCCCAGAATCCTGCCCCAGCGGCAGCACTAAACCTGCCCAGTGGCAGCTCTAAGCCTGCCCAGAATCCTGCCCAGTGACAGCTCTAAGCCTGCCCAGTGGCAGCTCTAAGCCTGCCCAGAATCCTGCCCAGTGACAGCACACAGCCTGCCCAGAATCCTGCCCATTGGCAGCAGACAGCCTGCCCAGAATCCTGCCCAGTGGCAGTTGTAAGCCTGCCCAGAATCCTGCCCAGTGTCAGCTCTAAGCCTGCCCAGAATCCTGCCCAGTGTCAGCTCTAAGTCTGCCCAAAATCCTGCCCAGTGACAGCTTTAAGTCTTCCCAGAATCCTGCCCCAGTGGCAGCTCTAAGCCTGCCCAGAATCCTGCCCAGTGGCAGCTCGAAGCCTGCCCAGAATCCTGCCCAGTGGCAGCACACAGCCTGCCCAGAATCCTGCCCAGTGGCAGCTCGAAGCCTGCCCAGAATCCTGCCCCAATGGCAGCACACAGCCTGCCCAGAATCCTGCCCAGTGGCAGCACTAAGCCTGCCCAGAATCCTGCCCAGTGGCAGCTCTAAGCCTGCCCAGTGGCAGCACTAAGCCTGCCCAGAATACTGCCCAGAGGCAGCTCAAAGCCTGCCCAGAATCCTGCCCCAGTGGCAGCACACAGCCTGCCCAGAATCCTGCCCAGTGGCAGCTCGAAGCCTGCCCAGAATCCTGCCCCAGTGGCAGCACACAGCCTGCCCAGAATCCTGCCCAGTGGCAGCACTAAGCCTGCCCAGAATCCTGCCCAGTGGCAGCTCTAAGCCTGCCCAGAATCCTGCCCAGTGGCAGCACTAAGCCTGCCCACAATGCTGCCCAGAGGCAGCTCAAAGCCTGCCCAGAATCCGGCCCCAGTGGCAGCACACAGCCTGCCCAGAATCCTGCCCAGTGGCAGCACAAAGCCTGCCCAGAATCCTGCCCAGTGGCTGCTCTAAGCCTGCCCAGAATCCTGCCCAGTGACAGCACACAGCCTGCACAGAATCCTGCCCAGCGGCAGCTCTAAGCCTGCCCAGAATCCTGCCCAGTGGCAGCACACAGCCTGCCCAGAATCCTGCCCAGTGGCAGCACACAGCCTGCCCAGAATCCTGCCCAGTGGCAGCACACAGCCTGCCCAGAATCCTGCCCAGTGGCAGCTCTAAGCCTGCCCAGAATCCTGCCCAGTGGCAGTTGTAAGCCTGCCCAGAATCCTGCGCCAGTGGCAGCTCTAAGCCTGCCCAGAATCCTGCCCCAGTGGCAGCACACAGCCTGCCCAAAATCCTGCCCAGTGACAGCTTTAAGCCGGCCCAGAATCCTGCCCCAGTGGCAGCTCTAAGCCTGCCCAGAATCCTGCCCAGTGGCAGCTCAAAGCCTGCCCAAAATCCTGCCCAGTGACAGCTCTAAGCCTGCCCAGTGGCAGCTCTAAGCCTGCCCAGAATCCTGCCCAGTGGCAGTTGTAAGCCTGCCCAGAATCCTGCCCAGTGGCAGCTCGAAGCCTGCCCAGAATCCTGCCCAGTGGCAGCACACAGCCTGTCCAGAATCCTGCCCAGTGGCAGCTCGAAGCCTGCCCAGAATCCTGCCCCAGTGGCAGCACACAGCCTGCCAAGAATCCTGCCCAGTGGCAGCACTAAGCCTGCCCAGAATCCTGCCCAGTGGCAGCTCTAAGCCTGCCCAGAATCCTGCCCAGTGGCAGCACTAAGCCTGCCCAGAATCCTGCCCAGTGGCGGCACACAGCCTGCCCAGAATCCTGCCCAGTGGCAGCACTAAGCCTGCCCAGAATCCTGCCCAGTGGCAGCTCTAAGCCTGCCCAGAATCCTGCCCAGTGGCAGCACTAAGCCTGCCCAGAATCCTGCCCCAGTGACAGCACACAGCCTGCCCAGAATCCTGCCCAGTGGCAGCACACAGCCTGCCCAGAATCCTGCCCAGTGGCAGCTCTAAGCCTGCCCAGAATCCTGCCCCAGTGGCAGCACACAGCCTGCCCAGAATCCTGCCCAGTGGCAGCTCTAAGCCGGCCCAGAAACCTGCCCCAGTGGCAGCTCTAAGCCTGCCCAGAATTCTGCCCAGTGGCAGCTCTAAGCCTGCCCAGAATCCTGTCCCAGTGGCAGCTCTGAGCCTGCCCAGAATCCTGCCCCAGTGGCAGCTCTAAGCCTGCCCAGAATCCTGCCACAGTGTCAGCTCTATGCCTGCCCAGAATCCTGCCCAGTGGCAGCACACAGCCTGCCCAGAATCCTGCCCCAGTGGCAGCTCTAAGCCTGCCCAGAATCCTGCACAGTGACAGCTCTAAGCCTGCCCAGAATCCTGCCCAGTGGCAGCTCTAAGCCTGCCCAGAATCCTGCCCACTGGCAGCTCTAAGCCTGCCCAGAATCCTGCCCAGTGGCAGCTCTAAGCCAGCCCAGAATCCTGCCCAGTGGCAGCACTAAGCCTGCCCAGAAACCTGCCCACTGGCAGCTCTAAGCCTGCCCAGACTCCTGCCCCAGTGGCAGCACACAGCCTGCCCAGAATCCTGCCCAGTGACAGCACACAGCCTGCACAGAATCCTGCCCAGTGGCAGCTCTAAGCCTGCCCAGAATCCTGCCCAGTGACAGCTCTAAGCCTGCCCAGAATCCTGCCCAGTGACAGCACACAGCCTGCCCAGAATCCTGCCCACTGGCAGCACACAGCCTGCCCAGAATCCTGCCCAGTGGCAGTTGTAAGCCTGCCCAGAATCCTGCCCAGTGTCAGCTCTAAGCCTGCCCAGAATCCTGCCTAGTGTCAGCTCTAAGCCTGCCCAAAATCCTGCCCAGTGACAGCTTTAAGTCTGCCCAGAATCCTGCCCCAGTGGCAGCTCTAAGCCTGCCCAGAATCATGCCCAGTGGCAGCTCGAAGCCTGCCCAGAATCCTGCCCAGTGGCAGCACACAGCCTGCCCAGAATCCTGCCCAGTGGCAGCACACAGCCTGCCCAGAATCCTGCCCCAGTGGCAGCACACAGCCTGCCCAGAATCCTGCCCAGTGGCAGCACTAATCCTGCCCAGAATCCTGCCCAGTGGCAGCTCTAAGCCTGCCCAGAATCCTGCCCAGTGGCAGCACTAAGCCTGCCCAGAATCCTGCCCAGTGGCAGCTCAAAGCCTGCCCAGAATCCTGCCCAGTGGCAGCACAAAGCCTGCCAAGAATCCTGCCCAGTGGCTGCTCTAAGCCTGCCCAGAATCCTGCCCCAGTGGCAGCACACAGCCTGAACAGAATCCTGCCCAGTGTCAGCTCTAAGCCTGCCCAGAATCCTGCCCAGTGGCAGCTCTAAGCCTGCCCAGAATCCTGCCCAGTGGCAGCACACAGCCTGCCCAGAATCCTGCCCAGTGGCAGTTGTAAGCCTGCCCGGAATCCTGCCCAGTGTCAGCTCTAAGCCTGCCCAGAATCCTGCCCAGTGGCAGTTCTAAGCCTGCCCAGATTCCTGCCCAGTGGCAGCACACAGCCTGCCCCAGTGGCAGCACACAGCCTGCCCAAAATCCTGCCCAGTGACAGCTTTAAGCCTGCCCAGAATCCTGCCCCAGTGGCAGCTCTAAGCCTGCCCAGAATCCTGCCCAGTGGCAGCTCTAAGCCTGCCCAAAATCCTGCCCAGTGACAGCTCTAAGCCTGCCCAGTGGCAGCTCTAAGCCTGCCCAGAATCCTGCCCAGTGGCAGTTGTAAGCCTGCCCAGAATCCAGCCCAGTGGCAGCTCGAAGCCTGCCCAGAATCCTGCCCAGTGGCAGCACACAGCCTGTCCAGAATCCTGCCCAGTGGCAGCTCGAAGCCTGCCCAGAATCCTGCCCCAGTGGCAGCACACAGCCTGCCAAGAATCCTGCCCAGTGGCAGCACTAAGCCTGCCCAGAATCCTGCCCAGTGGCAGCTCTAAGCCCGCCCAGAATCCTGCCCAATGGCAGCACTAAGCCTGCCCAGAATCCTGCCCAGTGGCAGCTCGAAGCCTGCCCAGAATCCTGCCCCAGTGGCAGCACACAGCCTGCCCAGAATCCTGCCCAGTGGCAGCACTAAGCCTGCCCAGTGGCAGCTCTAAGCCTGGCCAGAATCCTGCCCAGTGGCAGCACTAAGCCTGCCCAGAATCCTGCCCCAGTGACAGCTCTAAGCCTGCCTAGAATCCTGCCCCAGTGGCAGCACACAGCCTGCACAGAATTCTGCCCAGTGACAGCTCTAAGCCTGCCCAGAATCCTGCCCAGTGGCAGCTCTAAGCCTGCCCAGAATCCTGCCCCAGTGGCAGCACACAGCCTGCCCAGAATCCTGCCCAGTGGCAGCTCTAAGCCGGCCCAGAAACCTGCCCAGAGGCAGTACACAGCCTGCCCAGAATCCTGCCCAGTGACAGCGCACAGCCTGCCCAGAATCCTGACCAGTGACAGCTCTAAGCCTGCCCAGAATCCTGCCCATTGTCAGCTCTAAGCCTGCCCAGAATCCTGCCCAGTGGCAGTTGTAAGCCTGCCCAGAATCCTGCCCCAGTGGCAGCTCTAAGCCTGCCCAAAATCCTGCCCAGTGACAGCTCTAAGCCTGCCCAGAATCCTGTCCCAGTGACAGCTCTAAGCCTGCCCAGAATCCTGCCCCAGTGGCAGCACACAGCCTGCCCAGAATCCTGCCCAGTGACAGCTCTAAGCCTGCCCAGAATCCTGTCCCAGTGACAGCTCTAAGCCTGCCCAAAATCCTGCCCCAGTGACAGCTCTAAGCCTGCCCAGAATCCTGCCCACTGGCAGCTCTAAGCCTGCCCAGAATCCTGCCCACTGGCAGCACACAGCCTGCCCAGAATCCTGCCCAGTGACAGCTCTAAGCCTGCCCAGAATCCTGTCCCAGTGACAGCTCTAAGCCTGCCCAGAATCCTGCCCCAGTGGCAGCACACAGCCTGCCCAGAATCCTGCCCAGTGACAGCTCTAAGCCTGCCCAGGATCCTGCCCAGTGGCAGCTCTAAGCCTGCCCAAAATCCTGCCCCAGTGACAGCTCTAAGCCTGCCCAGAATCCTGCCCACTGGCAGCTCTAAGCCTGCCCAGAATCCTGCCCACTGGCAGCACACAGCCTGCCCAGAATCCTGCCCAGTGGCAGCTCTTAGCCTGCCCAGAATCCTGCCCAGTGGCAGCACTAAGCCTGCCCAGAATCCTGCCTAGTGGCAGCTCTAAGCCTGCCCAGAATCCTGCCCAGTGGCAGCACACAGTCTGCCCAGAATCCTACCCAGTGGCAGCTCTAAGCCTGACCAGAATCCTGCCTAGTGGCAGCTCTAAGCCTGCCCAGAATCCTGCCCAGTGGCAGCACACAGCCTGCCCAGAATCCTACCCAGTGGCAGCACACAGCCTGCCCAGAATCCTGCGCAGTGGCAGCTCTAAGCCTGCCCAGAATCCTGCCCAGTGGCAGCTCTAAGCCTGCCCAAAATCCTGCCCAGTGGCAGCACACAGCCTGCCCAGAATCCTGCCCAGTGGCAGCTCTAAGCCTGCCCAGAATCCTGCCCAGTGGCAGCACACAGCCTGCCCATAATCCTGCCCAGTGGCAGCTCACAGCCTGCCCAGAATCCTGCCCAGTGGCAGCTCTAAGCCTGCCCAGAATCCTGCCCCAGTGGCAGCACTAAGCCTGCCCAGAGTCCTGCCCAGTGACAGCTCTAAGCCTGCCCAGTCTTCTGCCCCAGTGACAGCTCTAAGCCTGCCCAGAATCATGCCGTGGCAGCTCTAAGCCTCCCAGAATCCTGCCCAGTGGCAGCACTAAGCATGCCCAGAATCCTACCCCAGTGGCAGCTCTAACCCTGCCCAGTGGCAACTCTAAGCCTCCCAGAATACTGCCCCAGTGGCAGCACTAAGCCTGCCCAGAGGCAGCACTAAGCCTGCCGAGAATCCTGCCTAGTGGCAGCACTAAGCCTGCCCAGAATCCTGCCCCAGTGGCAGCACTAAGCCTGCCCAGAATCCTGCCCCAGTGGCAGCTCTAAGCCTGCCCAGAATCCTGCCCAGTGGCAACTCTAAGCCTCCCAGGATCCTACCACAGTGGCAGCACTAAGCCTGCCCAGAATCCTGCCCAGTGTCAGCTCTAAGTCTGCCCAGAATCCTCCCGAGTGGCAGCACTAAGCCTGCCCAGAATCCTGCCCAGTGACAGCTTTAAGCCTGCCCAGAATCCTGCCCCAGTGGCAGCACTAAGCCTGCCCGGAATCCTGCCCAGTGGCAGCTCTAAGCCTGCCCAGAAACCTGCCCAGTGGCAGCTCTAAGCCTGCCCAGAACCCTGCCCCAGTGGCAGCACACATCCTGCCCAGAATCCTCCCCAGTGGCAGCTCTAAGCCTGCCCAGAATCCTGCCCAGTGGCAGCTCTAAGCCTGCCCAGAATCCTGCCCAGAGGCAGCTCTAAGCCTGCCCAGAATCCTGCCCGGTGACAGCTCTAAGCCTGCCCAGAATCCTGCCCAGTGGCAGCTCTAAGCCTGCCCAGTGACAGCTCTAAGCCTGCCCAGAATCCTGCCCAGTCGCAGCTCTAAGCCTGCCCAGAATCCTGCCCCAGTGGCAGCACTAAGCCTGCCCAGAATCCTGCCCAGTGGCAGCTCTAAGCCTGCCCAGAATCCAGCCCAGTGACAGCTCACAGCCTGCCCAGAATCCTGCCCAGTGGCAGCTCTAAGCCTGCCCAGAATCCTGCCCAGTGGCAGCACTAAGCCTGCCCAGAATCCTACCCAGTGGCAGCACACAGCCTGCCCAGAATCCTGCCCAGTGGCAGCACTAAGCCTGCCCAGAATCCTGCCCCAGTGACAGCACTAAGCCTGCCCAGAATCCTGCCCCAGTGGCAGCACGCAGCCTGCCCAGAATCCTGCCCAGTGACAGCTCTAAGCCTGCCCAGAATCCTGCCCCAGTGGCAGCACCATGCCTGCCCAGAGGCAGCACTAAGCCTGCCCAGAATCCTGCCCAGTGGCAGCACTAAGCCAGCCCAGAATCCTGCCCCAGAGGCAGCACTAAGCCTGCCCAGAATCCTGCCCAGTGGCAGCTCTAAGCCTGCCCAGAATCCAGCCCCAGTGGCAGCACACAGCCTGCCCAGAATCCTGCCCCAGTGGCAGGTCTTAGCCTGCCCAGAATCCGGCCCAGTGACAGCTCTAAGCCTGCCCAGAATCCTGCCCCAGTGGCAGCTCTAAGCTGGCCCACAATCCTGCCCAGTGGCAGCTCTAAGCCTGCCCAGAATCCTGCCCCAGTGGCAGCACACAGCCTGCCCAGAATCCTGCCCAGTGGCAGCTCTAAGCCTGCCCATAATCCTAACCCAGAGGCAGCTGTAAGCCTGCCCAGAATCCTGCCCCAGTGGCAGCACTAAGCCGGCCCAGAATCCTGCCCACTGGCAGCACACAGCCTGCCCAGAATCCTACCCAGTGGCAGCACACAGCCTGCCCAGAATCCTACCCAGTGGCAGCACACAGCCTGCCCAGAATCCTGCCAAGTGGCAGCACACACCCTGCCCAGAATCCTGCCCAGTGGTAGAATTAAGCCTGCCCAGAATCCTGCCCAGTGGCAGCTCTAAGCCTGCCCAGAATTCTGCCCCAGTGGCAGCACTAAGCCTGCCCAGAATCCTGCCCGTGGCAGCTCTAAGCCTGCCCAGAATCCTGCCCCAGTGGCAGCACACAGCCTGCCCAGAATCCTGCCCCAGTGGCAGCACTAAGCCAGCCCAGAATCCTGCCCCATTGGCAGCTCTAAGCCTGCCCAGAATCCTGCCCAGTGACAGCTCTAAGCCTCCAAGAATACTGCCCCAGTGGCAGCACTCAGCCTGCCCAGAATCCTGCCCAGTGACAGCTCTAAGCCTGCCCAGAATCCTGCCCAGTGGCAGTACTAAGCCTGCCCAGAATCCTGCCCAGTGACAGCTCTAAGCCTGCACAGAATCCTGCCCCAGTGGCAGCTCTAATCCTGCCCAGTGGCAACTCTAAACCTGCCCAGAGGCAGCACTAAGCCTGCCCAGAATCCTGCCCACTGGCAGCACTAAGCCTGCCCAGAATCCTGCCCCAGTGACAGCACTAAGCCTGCCCAGAATCCTGCCCCAGTGGCAGCTCTAAGCCTGCCCAGAATCCTGCCCAGTGACAGCTCTAAGCCTGCCCAGAATCCTGCCCCAGTGGCAGCACTAAGCCTGCCCAGAATCCTGCCCCAGTGGCAGCACTAAGCCTGCCCAGAATCCTGCCCAGTGGCAGCTCTAAGCCTGCCCAGAAACCTGCCCAGTGGCCGCACTAAGCCTGCCCAGAATCCTACCCAGTGGCAGCACACATCCTGCCCAGAATCCTGCCCAGTGGCAGCACACAGCCTGCCCAGAATCCTGCCCAGTGACAGCTCTAAGCCTGCACAGAATCCTGCCCAGTGACAGCTCACAGCCTGCCCAGAATCCTGCCCAGTGGCAGCTCTAAGCCTGCCCAGAATCCTGCCCAGTGACAGCTCTAAGCCTGCACAGAATCCTGCCCAGTGGCAGCTCTAAGCCTGCCCAGAATCCTGCCCAGTGACAGCTCTAAGCCTGCCCAGAATCCTGCCCAGTGACAGCTCTAAGCCTGCACAGAATCCTGCCCAGTGACAGCTCACAGCCTGCCCAGAATCCTGCCCAGTGACAGCTCTAAGCCTGCCCAGAATCCTGCCCAGTGGCAGCACTAAGCCTGCCCAGAATCCTGCCCAGTGGCAGCTCTCAGCCTGCCCAGAATCTTTCCCCAGTGACAGCACTAAGCCTGCCCAGAATCCTGCCCAGTGGCAGCACACAGCCTGCCCAGAGGCAGCACTAAGCCTGCCCAGAATCCTGCCGTGGCAGCTCTAAGCCTGCCCAGAATACTGCCCCAGTGGCAGCACTAAGCCTGCCCAGAATCCTGCCCAGTGGCAGCTCTAAGCCTGCCCAGAATCCTGCCCAGTGACAGCTCTAAGCCTGCACAGAATCCTGCCCAGTGACAGCTCACATCCTGCCCAGAATCCTGCCCAGTGACAGCTCTAAGCCTGCCCAGAATCCTGCCCAGTGGCAGCTCTAAGCCTGCCCAGAATCCTGCCAAGTGGCAGCACTAAGCCTGCCCAGAATCCTGCCCAGTGGCAGCTCAAAGCCTGCCCAGAATCCTGCCCAGTGGCAGCACAAAGCCTGCCCAGAATCCTGCCCAGTGGCTGCTCTAAGCCTGCCCAGAATCCTGCCCCAGTGGCAGCACACAGCCTGCACAGAATCCTGCCCAGTGACAGCTCTAAGCCTGCCCAGAATCCTGCCCAGTGACAGCACACAGCCTGCACAGAATCCTGCCCAGTGGCAGCTCTAAGCCTGCCCAGAATCCTGCCCAGTGACAGCTCTAAGCCTGCCCAGAATCCTGCCCAGTGGCAGCACACAGCCTGCCCAGAATCCTGCCCAGTGGCAGTTGTAAGCCTGCCCGGAATCCTGCCCAGTGTCAGCTCTAAGCCTGCCCAGAATCCTGCCCAGTGGCAGTTCTAAGCCTGCCCAGATTCCTGCCCAGTGGCAGCACACAGCCTGCCCCAGTGGCAGCACACAGCCTGCCCAAAATCCTGCCCAGTGACAGCTTTAAGCCTGCCCAGAATCCTGCCCCAGTGGCAGCTCTAAGCCTGCCCAGAATCCTGCCCAGTGGCAGCTCTAAGCCTGCCCAGTGGCAGCTCTAAGCCTGCCCAGAATCCTGCCCAGTGGCAGTTGTAAGCCTGCCCAGAATCCAGCCCAGTGGCAGCTCGAAACCTGCCCAGAATCCTGCCCAGTGGCAGCACACAGCCTGTCCAGAATCCTGCCCTGTGGCAGCTCGAAGCCTGCCCAGAATCCTGCCCCAGTGGCAGCACACAGCCTGCCAAGAATCCTGCCCAGTGGCAGCACTAAGCCTGCCCAGAATCCTGCCCAGTGGCAGCTCTAAGCCTGCCAAGAATCCTGCCCAGTGGCAGCACTAAGCCTGCCCAAAATCCTGCCCCAGTGACAGCTCTAAGCCTGCCCAGAATCCTGCCCACTGGCAGCTCTAAGCCTGCCCAGAATCCTGCCCACTGGCAGCACACAGCCTGCCCAGAATCCTGCCCAGTGGCAGCTCTTAGCCTGCCCAGAATCCTGCCCAGTGGCAGCACTAAGCCTGCCCAGAATCCTGCCTAGTGGCAGCTCTAAGCCTGCCCAGAATCCTGCCCA
Source organism: Scyliorhinus torazame (assembly GCF_047496885.1). Taxonomy (NCBI): domain Eukaryota; kingdom Metazoa; phylum Chordata; class Chondrichthyes; order Carcharhiniformes; family Scyliorhinidae; genus Scyliorhinus; species Scyliorhinus torazame. The sequence continues at coordinate 356,339,901 of NC_092710.1, read as the reverse complement.
GTGGCAGCACACAGTCTGCCCAGAATCCTACCCAGTGGCAGCTCTAAGCCTGACCAGAATCCTGCCTAGTGGCAGCTCTAAGCCTGCCCAGAATCCTGCCCAGTGGCAGCACACAGCCTGCCCAGAATCCTACCCAGTGGCAGCACACAGCCTGCCCAGAATCCTGCGCAGTGGCAGCTCTAAGCCTGCCCAGTGGCAGCACTAAGCCTGCCCAGAATCCTGCGCAGTGGCAGCTCTAAGCCTGCCCAGTGGCAGCACTAAGCCTGCCCAGAATCCTACCCAGTGGCAGCTCTAAGCCTGACCAGAATCCTGCCTAGTGGCAGCTCTAAGCCTGCCCAGAATCCTGCCCAGTGGCAGCACACAGCCTGCCCAGAATCCTACCCAGTGGCAGCACACAGCCTGCCCAGAATCCTGCGCAGTGGCAGCTCTAAGCCTGCCCAGTGGCAGCACACAGCCTGCCCAGAATCCTACCCAGTGGCAGCACACAGCCTGCCCAGAATCCTGCCCAGTGGCAGCTCTAAGCCTGCCCAGTGGCAGCACTAAGCCTGCCCAGAATCCTGCCCAGTGGCAGCTCTAAGCCTGCCCAGAATCCTGCCCAGTGGCAGCACACAGCCTGCCCAGAATCCTGCCCAGTGGCAGCTCTAAGCCTGCCCAGAATCCTGCCCAGTGGCAGCTCTAAGCCTGCCCAGAATCCTGCCCAGTGGCAGCACACAGCCTGCCCAGAATCCTGCCCAGTGGCAGCTCACAGCCTGCCCAGAATCCTGCCCAGTGGCAGCTCTAAGCCTGCCCAGAATCCTGCCCAGTGGCAGCTCTAAGCCTGCCCAGAGTCCTGCCCAGTGACAGCTCTAAGCCTGCCCAGTCTTCTGCCCCAGTGACAGCTCTAAGCCTGCCCAGAATCATGCCGTGGCAGCTCTAAGCCTCCCAGAATCCTGCCCAGTGGCAGCACTAAGCATGCCCAGAATCCTACCCCAGTGGCAGCTCTAACCCTGCCCAGTGGCAACTCTAAGCCTCCCAGAATACTGCCCCAGTGGCAGCACTAAGCCTGCCCAGAGGCAGCACTAAGCCTGCCCAGAATCCTGCCTAGTGGCAGCACTAAGCCTGCCCAGAATCCTGCCCCAGTGGCAGCACTAAGCCTGCCCAGAATCCTGCCCCAGTGGCAGCTCTAAGCCTGCCCAGAATCCTGCCCAGTGGCAACTCTAAGCCTCCCAGGATCCTACCACAGTGGCAGCACTAAGCCTGCCCAGAATCCTGCCCAGTGTCAGCTCTAAGTCTGCCCAGAATCCTCCCGAGTGGCAGCACTAAGCCTGCCCAGAATCCTGCCCAGTGACAGCTTTAAGTCTGCCCAGAATCCTGCCCCAGTGGCAGCACTAAGCCTGCCCGGAATCCTGCCCAGTGGCAGCTCTAAGCCTGCCCAGAAACCTGCCCAGTGGCAGCTCTAAGCCTGCCCAGAACCCTGCCCCAGTGGCAGCACACATCCTGCCCAGAATCCTCCCCAGTGGCAGCTCTAAGCCTGCCCAGAATCCTGCCCAGTGGCAGCTCTAAGCCTGCCCAGAATCCTGCCCAGAGGCAGCTCTAAGCCTGCCCAGAATCCTGCCCGGTGACAGCTCTAAGCCTGCCCAGAATCCTGCCCAGTGGCAGCTCTAAGCCTGCCCAGTGACAGCTCTAAGCCTGCCCAGAATCCTGCCCAGTCGCAGCTCTAAGCCTGCCCAGAATCCTGCCCCAGTGGCAGCACTAAGCCTGCCCAGAATCCTGCCCAGTGGCAGCTCTAAGCCTGCCCAGAATCCAGCCCAGTGACAGCTCACAGCCTGCCCAGAATCCTGCCCAGTGGCAGCTCTAAGCCTGCCCAGAATCCTGCCCAGTGGCAGCACTAAGCCTGCCCAGAATCCTACCCAGTGGCAGCACACAGCCTGCCCAGAATCCTGCCCAGTGGCAGCACTAAGCCTGCCCAGAATCCTGCCCCAGTGACAGCACTAAGCCTGCCCAGAATCCTGCCCCAGTGGCAGCACGCAGCCTGCCCAGAATCCTGCCCAGTGGCAGCTCTAAGCCTGCCCAGAATCCTGCCCAGTGACAGCTCTAAGCCTGCACAGAATCCTGCCCAGTGGCAGCTCTAAGCCTGCCCAGAATCCTGCCCAGTGACAGCTCTAAGCCTGCCCAGAATCCTGCCCAGTGACAGCTCTAAGCCTGCACAGAATCCTGCCCAGTGACAGCTCACAGCCTGCCCAGAATCCTGCCCAGTGACAGCTCTAAGCCTGCCCAGAATCCTGCCCAGTGGCAGCACTAAGCCTGCCCAGAATCCTGCCCAGTGGCAGCTCTCAGCCTGCCCAGAATCTTTCCCCAGTGACAGCACTAAGCCTGCCCAGAATCCTGCCCAGTGGCAGCACACAGCCTGCCCAGAGGCAGCACTAAGCCTGCCCAGAATCCTGCCGTGGCAGCTCTAAGCCTGCCCAGAATACTGCCCCAGTGGCAGCACTAAGCCTGCCCAGAATCCTGCCCAGTGGCAGCTCTAAGCCTGCCCAGAATCCTGCCCAGTGACAGCTCTAAGCCTGCACAGAATCCTGCCCAGTGACAGCTCACAGCCTGCCCAGAATCCTGCCCAGTGACAGCTCTAAGCCTGCCCAGAATCCTGCCCAGTGGCAGCTCTAAGCCTGCCCAGAATCCTGCCAAGTGGCAGCACTAAGCCTGCCCAGAATCCTGCCCAGTGGCAGCTCAAAGCCTGCCCAGAATCCTGCCCAGTGGCAGCACAAAGCCTGCCCAGAATCCTGCCCAGTGGCTGCTCTAAGCCTGCCCAGAATCCTGCCCCAGTGGCAGCACACAGCCTGCACAGAATCCTGCCCAGTGACAGCTCTAAGCCTGCCCAGAATCCTGCCCAGTGACAGCACACAGCCTGCACAGAATCCTGCCCAGTGGCAGCTCTAAGCCTGCCCAGAATCCTGCCCAGTGACAGCTCTAAGCCTGCCCAGAATCCTGCCCAGTGGCAGCACACAGCCTGCCCAGAATCCTGCCCAGTGGCAGTTGTAAGCCTGCCCGGAATCCTGCCCAGTGTCAGCTCTAAGCCTGCCCAGAATCCTGCCCAGTGGCAGTTCTAAGCCTGCCCAGATTCCTGCCCAGTGGCAGCACACAGCCTGCCCCAGTGGCAGCACACAGCCTGCCCAAAATCCTGCCCAGTGACAGCTTTAAGCCTGCCCAGAATCCTGCCCCAGTGGCAGCTCTAAGCCTGCCCAGAATCCTGCCCAGTGGCAGCTCTAAGCCTGCCCAGTGGCAGATCTAAGCCTGCCCAGAATCCTGCCCAGTGGCAGTTGTAAGCCTGCCCAGAATCCAGCCCAGTGGCAGCTCGAAACCTGCCCAGAATCCTGCCCAGTGGCAGCACACAGCCTGTCCAGAATCCTGCCCTGTGGCAGCTCGAAGCCTGCCCAGAATCCTGCCCCAGTGGCAGCACACAGCCTGCCAAGAATCCTGCCCAGTGGCAGCACTAAGCCTGCCCAGAATCCTGCCCAGTGGCAGCTCTAAGCCTGCCAAGAATCCTGCCCAGTGGCAGCACTAAGCCTGCCCAGAATCCTGCCCAGTGGCAGCTCGAAGCCTGCCCAGAATCCTGCCCCAGTGGCAGCACACAGCCTGCCCAGAATCCTGCCCAGTGGCAGCACTAAGCCTGCCCAGTGGCAGCTCTAAGCCTGGCCAGAATCCTGCCCAGTGGCAGCACTAAGCCTGCCCAGAATCCTGCCCCAGTGACAGCTCTAAGCCTGCCCAAAATCCTGCCCAGTGACAGCTTCAAGCCTGCCCAGAATCCTGCCCCAGTGGCAGCACACAGCCTGCACAGAATTCTGCCCAGTGGCAGCTCTAAGCCTGCCCAGAATCCTGCCCAGTGGCAGCTCTAAGCCTGCCCAGAATCCTGCCCCAGTGGCAGCACACAGCCTGCCCAGAATCCTGCCCAGTGGCAGCTCTAAGCCGGCCCAGAAACCTGCCCAGAGGCAGTACACAGCCTGCCCAGAATCCTGCCCAGTGACAGCGCACAGCCTGCCCAGAATCCTGCCCAGTGACAGCTCTAAGCCTGCCCAGAATCCTGCCCATTGTCAGCTCTAAGCCTGCCCAGAATCCTGCCCAGTGGCAGTTGTAAGCCTGCCCAGAATCCTGCCCCAGTGGCAGCTCTAAGCCTGCCCAAAATCCTGCCCAGTGACAGCTCTAAGCCTGCCCAGAATCCTGTCCCAGTGACAGCTCTAAGCCTGCCCAGAATCCTGCCCCAGTGGCAGCACACAGCCTGCCCAGAATCCTGCCCAGTGACAGCTCTAAGCCTGCCCAGAATCCTGTCCCAGTGACAGCTCTAAGCCTGCCCAGGATCCTGCCCAGTGGCAGCTCTAAGCCTGCCCAAAATCCTGCCCCAGTGACAGCTCTAAGCCTGCCCAGAATCCTGCCCACTGGCAGCTCTAAGCCTGCCCAGAATCCTGCCCACTGGCAGCACACAGCCTGCCCAGAATCCTGCCCAGTGGCAGCTCTTAGCCTGCCCAGAATCCTGCCCAGTGGCAGCACTAAGCCTGCCCAGAATCCTGCCTAGTGGCAGCTCTAAGCCTGCCCAGAATCCTGCCCAGTGGCAGCACACAGTCTGCCCAGAATCCTACCCAGTGGCAGCTCTAAGCCTGACCAGAATCCTGCCTAGTGGCAGCTCTAAGCCTGCCCAGAATCCTGCCCAGTGGCAGCACACAGCCTGCCCAGAATCCTACCCAGTGGCAGCACACAGCCTGCCCAGAATCCTGCGCAGTGGCAGCTCTAAGCTTGCCCAGAATCCTGCCCAGTGGCAGCTCTAAGCCTGCCCAGAATCCTGCCCCGTGGCAGCACACAGCCTGCCCAGAATCCTGCCCAGTGGCAGCTCTAAGCCTGCCCAGAATCATGCCCAGTGGCAGCTCTAAGCCTGCCCAGAATCCTGCCCAGTGGCAGCACACAGCCTGCCCAGAATCCTGCCCAGTGGCAGCTCACAGCCTGCCCAGAATCCTGCCCAGTGGCAGCTCTAAGCCTGCCCAGAATCCTGCCCAGTGGCAGCACACAGCCTGCCCATAATCCTGCCCAGTGGCAGCTCACAGCCTGCCCAGAATCCTGCCCAGTGGCAGCTCTAAGCCTGCCCAGAATCCTGCCCCAGTGGCAGCACTAAGCCTGCCCAGAATCCTGCCCAGTGACAGCTCTAAGCCTGCCCAGACTTCTGCCCCAGTGACAGCTCTAAGCCTGCCCAGAATCATGCCGTGGCAGCTCTAAGCCTCCCAGAATCCTGCCCAGTGGCAGCACTAAGCATGCCCAGAATCCTACCCCAGTGGCAGCTCTAACCCTGCCCAGTGGCAACTCTAAGCCTCCCAGAATACTGCCCCAGTGGCAGCACTAAGCCTGCCCAGAGGCAGCACTAAGCCTGCCCAGAATCCTGCCTAGTGGCAGCACTAAGCCTGCCCAGAATCCTGCCCCAGTGGCAGCACTAAGCCTGCCCAGAATCCTGCCCCAGTGGCAGCTCTAAGCCTGCCCAGAATCCTGCCCAGTGGCAACTCTAAGCCTCCCAGGATCCTACCCCAGTGGCAGCACTAAGCCTGCCCAGAATCCTGCCCAGTGTCAGCTCTAAGTCTGCCCAGAATCCTCCCGAGTGGCAGCACTAAGCCTGCCCAGAATCCTGCCCAGTGGCAGCTCTAAGCCTGCCCAGAAACCTGCCCAGTGGCAGCTCTAAGCCTGCCCAGAACCCTGCCCCAGTGGCAGCACACATCCTGCCCAGAATCCTGCCCAGTGGCAGCTCTAAGCCTGCCCAGAATCCTGCCCAGTGGCAGCTCTAAGCCTGCCCAGAATCCTGCCCAGAGGCAGCTCTAAGCCTGCCCAGAATCCTGCCCGGTGACAGCTCTAAGCCTGCCCAGAATCCTGCCCAGTGGCAGCTCTAAGCCTGCCCAGTGACAGCTCTAAGCCTGCCCAGAATCCTGCCCAGTCGCAGCTCTAAGCCTGCCCAGAATCCTGCCCAGTGGCAGCTCTAAGCCTGCCCAGAATCCAGCCCAGTGACAGCTCACAGCCTGCCCAGAATCCTGCCCAGTGGCAGCTCTAAGCCTGCCCAGAATCCTGCCCAGTGGCAGCACTAAGCCTGCCCAGAATCCTACCCAGTGGCAGCACACAGCCTGCCCAGAATCCTGCCCAGTGGCAGCACTAAGCCTGCCCAGAATCCTGCCCCAGTGACAGCACTAAGCCTGCCCAGAATCCTGCCCCAGTGGCAGCACGCAGCCTGCCCAGAATCCTGCCCAGTGACAGCTCTAATCCTGCCCAGAATCCTGCCCCAGTGGCAGCACACAGCCTGCCCAGAGGCAGCACTAAGCCTGCCCAGAATCCTGCCCAGTGGCAGCACTAAGCCTGCCCAGAATCCTGCCCCAGTGGCAGCACTCAGCCTGCCCAGAATCCTGCCCAGTGACAGCTCTAAGCCTGCCCAGAATCCTGCCCCAGTGGCAGCACACAGCCTGCCCAGAGGCAGCACTAAGCCTGCCCAGAATCCTGCCCAGTGGCAGCTCGAAGCCTGCCCAGAATCCTGCCCCAGTGGCAGCTCTTAGCCTGCCCAGAATCCTGCCCAGTGACAGCTCTAAGCCTGCCCAGAATCCTGCCCCAGTGGCAGCTCTAAGCTGGCCCACAATCCTGCCCAGTGGCAGCTCTAAGCCTGCCCAGAATCCTGCCCCAGTGGCAGCACACAGCCTGCCCAGAATCCTGCCCAGTGGCAGCTCTAAGCCTGCCCATAATCCTAACCCAGAGGCAGCTGTAAGCCTGCCCAGAATCCTGCCCCAGTGGCAGCACTAAGCCGGCCCAGAATCCTGCCCACTGGCAGCACACAGCCTGCCCAGAATCCTACCCAGTGGCAGCACACAGCCTGCCCAGAATCCTACCCAGTGGCAGCACACAGCCTGCCCAGAATCCTGCCCAGTGGCAGCACACACCCTGCCCAGAATCCTGCCCAGTGGTAGAATTAAGCCTGCCCAGAATCCTGCCCAGTGGCAGCTCTAAGCCTGCCCAGAATTCTGCCCCAGTGGCAGCACTAAGCCTGCCCAGAATCCTGCGGCATTGGCAGCTCTAAGCCTGCCCAGAATCCTGCCCGTGGCAGCTCTAAGCCTGCCCAGAATTCTGCCCAGTGGCAGCACACAGCCTGCCCAGAATCCTGCCCCAGTGGCAGCACTAAGCCTGCCCAGAATCCTGCCCAGTGGCAGCTCTAAGCCTGCCCAGAATCCTGCCCAGTGACAGCTCTAAGCCTCCAAGAATACTGCCCCAGTGGCAGCACTCAGCCTGCCCAGAATCCTGCCCAGTGACAGCTCTAAGCCTGCCCAGAATCCTGCCCAGTGGCAGTACTAAGCCTGCCCAGAATCCTGCCCAGTGACAGCTCTAAGCCTGCACAGAATCCTGCCCCAGTGGCAGCTCTAATCCTGCCCAGTGGCAACTCTAAACCTGCCCAGAGGCAGCACTAAGCCTGCCCAGAATCCTGCCCACTGGCAGCACTAAGCCTGCCCAGAATCCTGCCCCAGTGACAGCACTAAGCCTGCCCAGAATCCTGCCCCAGTGGCAGCTCTAAGCCTGCCCAGAATCCTGCCCAGTGACAGCTCTAAGCCTGCCCAGAATCCTGCCCCAGTGGCAGCACTAAGCCTGCCCAGAATCCTGCCCCAGTGGCAGCACTAAGCCTGCCCAGAATCCTGCCCAGTGGCAGCTCTAAGCCTGCCCAGAAACCTGCCCAGTGGCAGCACTAAGCCTGCCCAGAATCCTACCCAGTGGCAGCACACATCCTGCCCAGAATCCTGCCCAGTGGCAGCACACAGCCTGCCCAGAATCCTGCCCAGTGACAGCTCTAAGCCTGCACAGAATCCTGCCCAGTGACAGCTCACAGCCTGCCCAGAATCCTGCCCAGTGGCAGCTCTAAGCCTGCCCAGAATCCTGCCCAGTGACAGCTCTAAGCCTGCACAGAATCCTGCCCAGTGGCAGCTCTAAGCCTGCCCAGAATCCTGCCCAGTGACAGCTCTAAGCCTGCCCAGAATCCTGCCCAGTGACAGCTCTAAGCCTGCACAGAATCCTGCCCAGTGACAGCTCACAGCCTGCCCAGAATCCTGCCCAGTGACAGCTCTAAGCCTGCCCAGAATCCTGCCCAGTGGCAGCACTAAGCCTGCCCAGAATCCTGCCCAGTGGCAGCTCTCAGCCTGCCCAGAATCTTTCCCCAGTGACAGCACTAAGCCTGCCCAGAATCCTGCCCAGTGGCAGCACACAGCCTGCCCAGAGGCAGCACTAAGCCTGCCCAGAATCCTGCCGTGGCAGCTCTAAGCCTGCCCAGAATACTGCCCCAGTGGCAGCACTAAGCCTGCCCAGAATCCTGCCCAGTGGCTGCACTAAGCCTGCCCAGAATCCTGCCCAATGGCAGCACTAAGCCTGCCCAGAATCCTGCCCAGTGGCAGCACTAAGCCTGCCCAGAATCCTGCCCAGTGGCAGCTCTAAGCCGGCCCAGAATCCTGCCCCAGTGGCAGCACACAGCCTGCCCAGAATCCTGCCCAGTGACAGCTCTAAGCCTGCCCAGAATCCTGCCCAGTGGCAGCACTAAGCCTGCCCAGAATCCTGCCCAGTGGCAGCTCTAAGCCTGCCCAGAATCCTGCCCAGTGGCAGCTCTAAGCCTGCCCAGAATCCTGCCCAGTGGCAGCTCTAAGCCTGCCCAGAATCCTGCCCAGTGGCAGCACTAAGCCTGCCCAGAATCCTGCCCCAGTGACAGCTCTAAGCCTGCCCAGAATCCTGCCCAGTGGCAGCACTAAGCGTGCCCAGAATCCTGCCCAGTGTCAGCTCTAAGCCTGCCCAGAATCCTGCCCACTGGCAGCACACAGCCTGCCCAGAATCCTGCACAGTGACAGCTCTAAGCCTGCCAAGAATCCTGCCCCAGTGACAGCTCTAAGCCTGCCCAGATTCCTGCCCAGTGACAGCTCTAAGCCTGCCCAGAATCCTGCCCACTGGCAGCTTTAAGCCTGCCCAGAATCCTGCCCACTGGCAGCACACAGACTGCCCAGAATCCTGCCCCAGTGGCAGCTCTAAGCCTGCCCAGAATCCTGCCCAGTGGCAGCACACAGCCTGCCCAGAATCCTGCCCAGTGGCAGCTCTCAGCCGGCCCAGAATCCTGCTAGGTGGCAGCTCTAAGCCTGCCCAGAATCGTGCCCAGTGGCAGCTCTAAGCCTGCCCAGAATCCTGCCCACTGGCAGCACACAGCCTGCCCTGAATCCTGCCGGAGTGGCAGCTCTAAGCCTGCCCAGAATCCTGCTAGGTGGCAGCTCTAAGCCTGCCCAGAATCGTGCCCAGTGGCAGCTCTAAGCCTGCCCAGAATCCTGCCCAGTGGCAGCACACAGCCTGCCCAGAATCCTGCCCAGTGGCAGCACACAGCCTGCCCAGAATCCTGCCCAGTGGCAGCACACAGCCTGCCCAGAATCCTGCCCAGTGGCAGCTCGAAGCCTGCCCAGAATCCTGCCCCAGTGGCAGCTCTAAGCCTGCCCAAAATCCTGCCCAGTGGCAGCACACAGCCTGCCCAGAACCCTGCCCAGTGGCAGCACACAGCCTGCCCAGAATCCTGCCCAGTGGCAGCTCGAAGCCTGCCCAGAATCCTGCCCCAGTGGCAGCTCAAAGCCTGCCCAGAATCCTGCCAGTGGCAGCACACAGCCTGCCCAGAATCCTGCCCAGTGGCAGCTCGAAGCCTGCCCAGAATCCTGCCCCAGTGGCAGCTCAAAGCCTGCCCAGAATCCTGCCCCAGTGGCAGCTCTAAGCCTGCCCAGAATCCTGCCCAGTGGCAGCTCTAAGCCTGCCCAGAATCCTGCCCAGTGGTAGCTCTAAGCCTGCCCAGAATCCTGCCCAGTGGCAGCTCTAAGCCTGCCCAGAATCCTACCCAGTGGCAGCACACAGCCTGCCTAGAATTCTGCCCAGTGGCAGCACACAGCCTGCCCAGGATCCTGCCCCAGTGGCAGCTCTCAGCCTGCCCAGATTCCTGCCCAGTGACAGCACACAGCCTGCCCAGAATCCAGCCCAGTGGCAGCTCTAAGCCTGCCCAGAATCTTGCCCAGTGGCAGCACTAAGCCGGCCCAGAATCCTGCCTCAGTGACAGCACACAGCCTGCACTGAATCCTGCCCAGAATCCTGCCTAGTGGCAGCTCTAAGCCTGCCCAGAATCCTGCCCAGTGGCAGCTCTAACCCTGCCCAGAATCCTGCCCCAGTGGCAGCTCTAAGCCTGCCCAGAATCCTGCCCAGTGACAGCTCTAATCCTCCAAGAATACTGCCCCAGTGGCAGCACTCAGCCTGCCCAGAATCCTGCCCAGTGACAGCTCTAAGCCTGCGCAGAATCCTGCCCAGTGGCAGTACTAAGCCTGCCCAGAATCCTGCCCAGTGACAGCTCTAAGCCTGCACAGAATCCTGCCCCAGTGGCAGCTCTAATCCTTCCCAGTGGCAACTCTAAACCTGCCCAGAGGCAGCACTAAGCCTGCCCAGAATCCTGCCCACTGGCAGCACTAAGCCTGCCCAGAATCCTGCCCCAGTGGCAGCTCTAAGCCTGCCCAGAATCCTGCCCAGTGACAGCTCTAAGCCTGCCCAGAATCCTGCCCCAGTGGCAGCACTAAGCCTGCCCAGAATCCTGCAAAGTGGCAGCTCTAAGCCTGCCCAGAAACCTGCCCAGTGGCAGCACTAAGCCTGCCCAGAATCCTACCCAGTGGCAGCACACAGCCTGCCCAGAATCCTGCCCAGTGGCAGCACACAGCCTGCCCAGAATCCTGCCCAGTGACAGCTCTAAGCCTGCACAGAATCCTGCCCAGTGACAGCTCACAGCCTGCCCAGAATCCTGCCCAGTGGCAGCTCTAAGCCTGCCCAGAATCCTGCCCAGTGACAGCTCTAAGCCTGCACAGAATCCTGCCCAGTGGCAGCTCTAAGCCTGCCCAGAATCCTGCCCAGTGACAGCTCTAAGCCTGCCCAGAATCCTGCCCAGTGACAGCTCTAAGCCTGCACAGAATCCTGCCCAGCGACAGCTCACAGCCTGCCCAGAATCCTGCCCAGTGACAGCTCTAAGCCTGCCCAGAATCCTGCCCAGTGGCAGCACTAAGCCTGCCCAGAATCCTGCCCAGTGGCAGCTCTCACCCTGCCCAGAATCTTTCCCCAGTGACAGCACTAAGCCTGCCCAGAATCCTGCCCAGTGGCAGCACACAGCCTGCCCAGAGGCAGCACTAAGCCTGCCCAGAATCCTGCCGTGGCAGCTCTAAGCCTGCCCAGAATACTGCCCCAGTGGCAGCACTAAGCCTGCCCAGAATCCTGCCCAGTGGCTGCACTAAGCCTGCCCAGAATCCTGCCCAATGGCAGCACTAAGCCTGCCCAGAATCCTGCCCAGTGGCAGCACTAAGCCTGCCCAGAATCCTGCCCAGTGGCAGCTCTAAGCCGGCCCAGAATCCTGCCCCAGTGGCAGCACACAGCCTGCCCAGAATCCTGCCCAGTGACAGCTCTAAGCCTGCCCAGAATCCTGCCCAGTGGCAGCACTAAGCCTGCCCAGAATCCTGCCCAGTGGCAGCTCTAAGCCTGCCCAGAATCCTGCCCAGTGGCAGCTCTAAGCCTGCCCAGAATCCTGCCCAGTGGCAGCTCTAAGCCTGCCCAGAATCCTGCCCAGTGGCAGCACTAAGCCTGCCCAGAATCCTGCCCCAGTGACAGCTCTAAGCCTGCCCAGAATCCTGCCCAGTGGCAGCACTAAGCGTGCCCAGAATCCTGCCCAGTGTCAGCTCTAAGCCTGCCCAGAATCCTGCCCACTGGCAGCACACAGCCTGCCCAGAATCCTGCACAGTGACAGCTCTAAGCCTGCCAAGAATCCTGCCCCAGTGACAGCTCTAAGCCTGCCCAGATTCCTGCCCAGTGACAGCTCTAAGCCTGCCCAGAATCCTGCCCACTGGCAGCTTTAAGCCTGCCCAGAATCCTGCCCACTGGCAGCACACAGACTGCCCAGAATCCTGCCCCAGTGGCAGCTCTAAGCCTGCCCAGAATCCTGCCCAGTGGCAGCACACAGCCTGCCCAGAATCCTGCCCAGTGGCAGCTCTCAGCCGGCCCAGAATCCTGCTAGGTGGCAGCTCTAAGCCTGCCCAGAATCGTGCCCAGTGGCAGCTCTAAGCCTGCCCAGAATCCTGCCCACTGGCAGCACACAGCCTGCCCTGAATCCTGCCGGAGTGGCAGCTCTAAGCCTGCCCAGAATCCTGCTAGGTGGCAGCTCTAAGCCTGCCCAGAATCGTGCCCAGTGGCAGCTCTAAGCCTGCCCAGAATCCTGCCCAGTGGCAGCACACAGCCTGCCCAGAATCCTGCCCAGTGGCAGCACACAGCCTGCCCAGAATCCTGCCCAGTGGCAGCACACAGCCTGCCCAGAATCCTGCCCAGTGGCAGCTCGAAGCCTGCCCAGAATCCTGCCCCAGTGGCAGCTCTAAGCCTGCCCAAAATCCTGCCCAGTGGCAGCACACAGCCTGCCCAGAACCCTGCCCAGTGGCAGCACACAGCCTGCCCAGAATCCTGCCCAGTGGCAGCTCGAAGCCTGCCCAGAATCCTGCCCCAGTGGCAGCTCAAAGCCTGCCCAGAATCCTGCCAGTGGCAGCACACAGCCTGCCCAGAATCCTGCCCAGTGGCAGCTCGAAGCCTGCCCAGAATCCTGCCCCAGTGGCAGCTCAAAGCCTGCCCAGAATCCTGCCCCAGTGGCAGCTCTAAGCCTGCCCAGAATCCTGCCCAGTGGCAGCTCTAAGCCTGCCCAGAATCCTGCCCAGTGGTAGCTCTAAGCCTGCCCAGAATCCTGCCCAGTGGCAGCTCTAAGCCTGCCCAGAATCCTACCCAGTGGCAGCACACAGCCTGCCTAGAATTCTGCCCAGTGGCAGCACACAGCCTGCCCAGGATCCTGCCCCAGTGGCAGCTCTCAGCCTGCCCAGAATCCTGCCCAGTGACAGCACACAGCCTGCCCAGAATCCAGCCCAGTGGCAGCTCTAAGCCTGCCCAGAATCTTGCCCAGTGGCAGCACTAAGCCGGCCCAGAATCCTGCCTCAGTGACAGCACACAGCCTGCACTGAATCCTGCCCAGAATCCTGCCTAGTGGCAGCTCTAAGCCTGCCCAGAATCCTGCCCAGTGGCAGCTCTAACCCTGCCCAGAATCCTGCCCCAGTGGCAGCTCTAAGCCTGCCCAGAATCCTGCCCAGTGACAGCTCTAATCCTCCAAGAATACTGCCCCAGTGGCAGCACTCAGCCTGCCCAGAATCCTGCCCAGTGACAGCTCTAAGCCTGCGCAGAATCCTGCCCAGTGGCAGTACTAAGCCTGCCCAGAATCCTGCCCAGTGACAGCTCTAAGCCTGCACAGAATCCTGCCCCAGTGGCAGCTCTAATCCTGCCCAGTGGCAACTCTAAACCTGCCCAGAGGCAGCACTAAGCCTGCCCAGAATCCTGCCCACTGGTAGCACTAAGCCTGCCCAGAATCCTGCCCCAGTGGCAGCTCTAAGCCTGCCCAGAATCCTGCCCAGTGACAGCTCTAAGCCTGCCCAGAATCCTGCCCCAGTGGCAGCACTAAGCCTGCCCAGAATCCTGCCCAGTGGCAGCTCTAAGCCTGCCCAGAAACCTGCCCAGTGGCAGCACTAAGCCTGCCCAGAATCCTACCCAGTGGCAGCACACAGCCTGCCCAGAATCCTGCCCAGTGGCAGCACACAGCCTGCCCAGAATCCTGCCCAGTGACAGCTCTAAGCCTGCACAGAATCCTGCCCAGTGACAGCTCACAGCCTGCCCAGAATCCTGCCCAGTGGCAGCTCTAAGCCTGCCCAGAATCCTGCCCAGTGACAGCTCTAAGCCTGCACAGAATCCTGCCCAGTGGCAGCTCTAAGCCTGCCCAGAATCCTGCCCAGTGACAGCTCTAAGCCTGCCCAGAATCCTGCCCAGTGACAGCTCTAAGCCTGCACAGAATCCTGCCCAGCGACAGCTCACAGCCTGCCCAGAATCCTGCCCAGTGACAGCTCTAAGCCTGCCCAGAATCCTGCCCAGTGGCAGCACTAAGCCTGCCTAGAATCCTGCCCAGTGGCAGCTCTCAGCCTGCCCAGAATCTTTCCCCAGTGACAGCACTAAGCCTGCCCAGAATCCTGCCCAGTGGCAGCACACAGCCTGCCCAGAGGCAGCACTAAGCCTGCCCAGAATCCTGCCGTGGCAGCTCTAAGCCTGCCCAGAATACTGCCCCAGTGGCAGCACTAAGCCTGCCCAGAATCCTGCCCAGTGGCTGCACTAAGCCTGCCCAGAATCCTGCCCAGTGGCAGCACTAAGCCTGCCCAGAATCCTGCCCAATGGCAGCACTAAGCCTGCCCAGAATCCTGCCCAGTGGCAGCTCTAAGCCGGCCCAGAATCCTGCCCCAGTGGCAGCACACAGCCTGCCCAGAATCCTGCCCAGTGACAGCTCTAAGCCTGCCCAGAATCCTGCCCAGTGGCAGCACTAAGCCTGCCCAGAATCCTGCCCAGTGGCAGCTGTAAGCCTGCCCAGAATCCTGCCCAGTGGCAGCTCTAAGCCTGCCCAGAATCCTGCCCAGTGGCAGCTCTAAGCCTGCCCAGAATCCTGCCCAGTGGCAGCACTAAGCCTGCCCAGAATCCTGCCCCAGTGACAGCTCTAAGCCTGCCCAGAATCCTGCCCAGTGGCAGCACTAAGCCTGCCCAGAATCCTGCCCAGTGTCAGCTCTAAGCCTGCCCAGAATCCTGCCCACTGGCAGCACACAGCCTGCCCAGAATCCTGCCCAGTGGCAGCTCTCAGCCGGCCCAGAATCCTGCTAGGTGGCAGCTCTAAGCCTGCCCAGAATCGTGCCCAGTGGCAGCTCTAAGCCTGCCCAGAATCCTGCCCACTGGCAGCACACAGCCTGCCCTGAATCCTGCCGGAGTGGCAGCTCGAAGCCTGCCCAGAATCCTGCTAGGTGGCAGCTCTAAGCCTGCCCAGAATCGTGCCCAGTGGCAGCTCTAAGCCTGCCCAGAATCCTGCCCAGTGGCAGCACACAGCCTGCCCAGAATCCTGCCCAGTGGCAGCACACAGCCTGCCCAGAATCCTGCCCAGTGGCAGCTCAAAGCCTGCCCAGAATCCTGCCCCAGTGGCAGCTCTAAGCCTGCCCAAAATCCTGCCCAGTGGCAGCACACAGCCTGCCCAGAATCCTGCCCAGTGGCAGCACACAGCCTGCCCAGAATCCTGCCCAGTGGCAGCTCTAAGCCTGCCCAGAATACTGCCCCAGTGGCAGCACTAAGCCTGCCCAGAATCCTGCCCAGTGGCTGCACTAAGCCGGCCCAGAATCCTGCCCCAGTGGCAGCACACAGCCTGCCCAGAATCCTGCCCAGTGACAGCTCTAAGCCTGCCCAGAATCCTGCCCAGTGGCAGCACTAAGCCTGCCCAGAATCCTGCCCAGTGGCAGCACTAAGCCTGCCCAGAATCCTGCCCAGTGGCAGCTGTAAGCCTGCCCAGAATCCTGCCCAGTGGCAGCTCTAAGCCTGCCCAGAATCCTGCCCAGTGGCAGCTCTAAGCCTGCCCAGAATCCTGCCCAGTGGCAGCACTAAGCCTGCCCAGAATCCTGCCCCAGTGACAGCTCTAAGCCTGCCCAGAATCCTGCCCAGTGGCAGCACTAAGCCTGCCCAGAATCCTGCCCAGTGTCAGCTCTAAGCCTGCCCAGAATCCTGCCCACTGGCAGCACACAGCCTGCCCAGAATCCTGCACAGTGACAGCTCTAAGCCTGCCCAGAATCCTGCCCCAGTGACAGCTCTAAGCCTGCCCAGATTCCTGCCCAGTGACAGCTCTAAGCCTGCCCAGAATCCTGCCCACTGGCAGCTCTAAGCCTGCCCAGAATCCTGCCCACTGGCAGCACACAGCCTGCCCAGAATCCTGCCCCAGTGGCAGCTCTAAGCCTGCCCAGAATCCTGCCCAGTGGCAGCACACAGCCTGCCCAGAATCCTGCCCAGTGGCAGCTCTCAGCCGGCCCAGAATCCTGCTAGGTGGCAGCTCTAAGCCTGCCCAGAATCGTGCCCAGTGGCAGCTCTAAGCCTGCCCAGAATCCTGCCCACTGGCAGCACACAGCCTGCCCTGAATCCTGCCGGAGTGGCAGCTCGAAGCCTGCCCAGAATCCTGCTAGGTGGCAGCTCTAAGCCTGCCCAGAATCGTGCCCAGTGGCAGCTCTAAGCCTGCCCAGAATCCTGCCCAGTGGCAGCACACAGCCTGCCCAGAATCCTGCCCAGTGGCAGCACACAGCCTGCCCAGAATCCTGCCCAGTGGCAGCTCAAAGCCTGCCCAGAATCCTGCCCCAGTGGCAGCTCTAAGCCTGCCCAAAATCCTGCCCAGTGGCAGCACACAGCCTGCCCAGCATCCTGCCCAGTGGCAGCACACAGCCTGCCCAGAATCCTGCCCAGTGGCAGCTCGAAGCCTGCCCAGAATCCTGCCCCAGTGGCAGCTCAAAGCCTGCCCAGAATCCTGCCCAGTGGCAGCACACAGCCTGCCCAGAATCCTGCCCAGTGGCAGCACACAGCCTGCCCAGAATCCTGCCCAGTGGCAGCTCTAAGCCTGCCCAAAATCCTGCCCAGTGGCAGCTCTAAGCCTGCCCAGAATCCTGCCCAGTGGTAGCTCTAAGCCTGCCCAGAATCCTGCCCAGTGGCAGCTCTAAGCCTGCCCAGAATCCTACCCAGTGGCAGCACACAGCCTGCCCAGAATCCAGCCCCAGTGGCAGCACACAGCCTGCCCAGAATCCTGCCCCAGTGGCAGCTCTAAGCCTGCCCAGAATCCTGCCCAGTGGTAGCTCTAAGCCTGCCCAGAATCCTGCCCAGTGGCAGCTCTAAGCCTGCCCAGAATCCTGCCCAGTGACAGCACACAGCCTGCCCAGAATCCTGCCCAGTGGCAGCTCTAAGCCTGCCCAGAATCCTGCCCCAGTGGCAGCTCTAAGCCTGCCCAGAATCCTGCCCCAGTGGCAGCTCTAAGCTGGCCCAGAATCCTGCCCAGTGGCAGCTCTAAGCCTGCACAGAATACTGCCCCAGTGACAGCACACAGCCTGCCCAGAATCCTGCCCAGTGGCAGCACTAAGCCTTCCCAGAATCCTGCCCCAGTGGCAGCACTAAGCCTGCCCAGAATCCTGCCCAGTGGCAGCCCGCAGCCTGCCCAGAATCCTGCCCCAGTGGCAGCACTAAGCCTGCCCAGAATCCTGCCTAGTGGCAGCTCTAAGCCTGCCCAGAATCCTGCCCAGTGGCAGCTCACAGCCTGCCCAGAATCCTGCCCCAGTGGCAGCACTAAGCCTGCCCAGAATCCTGCCCAGTGACAGCTCGAAGCCTGGCCAGAATCCTGCCCCAGTGGCAGCTCTAAGCCTGGCCAGAATCCTGCGCCAGTGGCAGCTCTAAGCCTGCCCATAATCCTGACCCAGTGGCAGCACTAAGCCTGCCCAGAATCCTGCCCCAGTGAGAGCTCTAAGCCTGCCCAGAATCCTGCCCAGTGACAGCTCGAAGCCTGGCCAGAATCCTGCCCCAGTGGCAGCTCTAAGCCTGCCCAGAATCATGCCCAGTGGTAGCTCTAAGCCTGCCCAGAATCCTGCACAGTGGCAGTACTAAGCCTGCCCAGAATCCTGCCCCAGAGGCAGCTCTAAGCCTGGCCAGAATCCTGCCCCAGTGGCAGCTCTAAGCCTGCCCAGAATCCTGCCCCAGTGGCAGCTCTAAGCCTGCCCAGAATCCTGCACAGTGGCAGCACTAAGCCTGCCCAGAATCCTGCCCCAGAGGCAGCTCTAAGCCTGCCCAGAATCCTGCCCAGTGACAGCTCTAAGCCTGGCCAGAATCCTGCCCAGTGACAGCTCTAAGCCTGCCCAGAATCCTGCCCCAGTGGCAGCACTAAGCCTGCCCAGAATCCTGCCCAGTGACAGCTCTAAGCCTGCCCAGAATCCTGCACAGTGGCAGCTCTAAGCCTGCCCAGAATCCTGACCCAGTGGCAGCACTAAGCCTGCCCAGAATCCTGCCCCAGTGGCAGCTCTAAGCCTGCCCAGAATCCTGCCCCAGTGACAGCTCTAAGCCTGCCCAGAATCCTGCCCAGTGGCAGCTCTAAGCCTGCCCAGAATCCTGCCCCAGTGGCAGCTCTAAGCCGGCCCAGAATCCTGCCCCAGTGACAGCTCTAAGCCTGCCCAGAATACTGCCCAGTGACAGCTCTAAGCCGGCCAGGAATCCTGCCCCACTGACAGCTCTAAGCCTGCCCAGAATCCTGCCCATTGGCAGCACACAGCCTGCCCAGAATCCTGCCCCAGTGACAGCTCTAAGCCGGCCCAGAATCCTGCCCCAGTGACAGCACACAGCCTGCCCAGAATCCTGCCCAGTGGCAGCTCTAAGCCTGCCCAGAATCCTGCCCACTGGCAGCTCTAAGCCTGCCCAGAATCCTGCCCCAGTGGCAGCACTAAGCCTGCCCAGAATCCTGCCCAGTGGCAGCTCTAAGCCTGCCCAGAATCCAGCCCAGTGACAGCACTAAGTCGGCCCAGAGTCCTGCCCCAGTGACAGCTCTAAGCCTGCCCAGAATCCTACCCAGTGGCAGCACACAGCCTGCCCAGAATCCTGCCCAGTGGCAGCACACACCCTGCCCAGAATCCTGCCCAGTGGCAGAATTAAGCCTGCCCAGAATCCTGCCCAGTGGCAGCTCTAAGCCTGCCCAGAATCCTGCCCACTGGACGCTCGAAGCCTGCCCAGAATTCTGCCCCAGTGGCAGCACTAAGCCTGCCCAGAATCCTGCGGCATATGCAGCTCTAAGCCAGCCCAGAATCCTGCCCGTGGCAGCTCTAAGCCTGCCCTAGAATTCTGCCCAGTGGCAGCACACAGCCTGCCCAGAATCCTGCCCCAGTGGCAGCACTAAGCCAGCCCAGAATCCTGCCCCATTGGCAGCTCTAAGCTTGCCCAGAATCCTGCCCCAGTGGCAGCTCTAAGCCTGCCCCGAATCCTGCCCAGTGACAGCTCTAAGCCTCCAAGAATACTGCCCCAGTGGCAGCACTCAGCCTGCCCAGAATCCTGCCCAGTGACAGCTCTAAGCCTGCCCAGAATCCTGCCCATTGGCAGTACTAAGCCTGCCCAGAATCCTGCCCAGTGACAGCTCTAAGCCTGCACAGAATCCTGCCCCAGTGGCAGCTCTAATCCTGCCCAGTGGCAACTCTAAACCTGCCCAGAGGCAGCACTAAGCCTGCCCAGAATCCTGGCCACTGGCAGCACTAAGCCTGTCCAGAATCCTGCCCAGTGACAGCTCTAAGCCTGCCCAGAATTCTGCCCCAGTGGCAGCACTAAGCCTGCCCAGAATCCTGCCCCAGTGGCAGCACTAAGCCTGCCCAGAGGCAGCACTAAGCCTGCCCAGAATCCTGCCTAGTGGCAGCACTAAGCCTGCCCAGAATCATGCCCCAGTGGCAGCTCTAAGCCTGCCCAGAATCCTGCCCACTGGCAGCACACAGCCTGCCCAGAATCCTGCCCAGTGGCAGCTCTAAGCCTGCCCAGAATCCTGCCCAGTGGCAGCTCTAAGCCTCCCAGAATACTGCCCCAGTGGCAGCTCTAAGCATGACCAGAATCCTGCCCCAGTGGCAGCACACAGCCTGCCCAGAATCCTGCCCAGTGGCAGCTCTATGCCTGCCCAGAATCCTGCCCCAGTGACAGCTCTAAGCCTGCCCAGAATCCTGCCCAGTGGCAGCTCTATGCCTGCCCAGAATCCTGCCCCAGTGGCAGCACTAAGCCTGCCCAGAATCCTGCCCAGTGGCAGCACTAAGCCTGCCCAGAATCCTGCCCAGTGGCAGCTCTATGCCTGCCCAGAATCCTGCCCCAGTGGCAGCACTAAGCCTGCCCAGAATCCTGCCCAGTGGCAGCACTAAGCCTGCCCAGAATCCTGCCCCAGTGGCAGCTCTAAGCCTGCCCAGAATCCTGCCCAGTGACAGCTCTAAGCCTGCCCAGAATCCTGCCCAGTGACAGCTCTAAGCCTGCCCAGAATCCTGCACAGTGGCAGCTCTAAACCTGCCCAGAATCCTGCCCAGTGTCAGCTCTAAGTCTGCCCAGAATCCTCCCGAGTGGCAGCACTAAGTCTGCCCAGAATCCTGCCCAGTGACAGCTCTAAGCCTGCCCAGAATCCTGCCCAGTGACAGCTCTAAGCCTGCCCAGAATCCTGCCCCAGTGGCAGCACTAAGCCTGCCCAGAATCCAGCCCAGTGACAGCTCTAAGCCTGCCCAGAAACCTGCCCAGTGGCAGCTCTAAGCCTGCCCAGAATCCTGCCCAGTGGCAGCTCTAAGCCTGCCCAGAATCCTGCATCAGTGGCAGCACACAGCCTGCCCAGAATCCTGCCCAGTGGCAGCACTAAGCCTGCCCAGAATCCTGCCCCAGTGGCAGCACTAAGCCGGCCCAGAATCCTACACAGTGGCAGCACTCAGCCTGCCCAGAATCCTGCCCAGTGGCAGCACTAAGCCTGCCCAGAATCCTGCCCCAGTGGCAGCTCTAAGCCTGCCCAGAATCCTGCCCAGTGGCAGCACACACCCTGCCCAGAATCCTGCCCAGTGGCAGAATTAAGCCTGCCCAGAATCCTGCCCAGTGGCAGCTCTAAGCCTCCCCAGAATTATGCCACAGTGGCAGCACTAAGCCTGCCCAGAATCCTGCCCCATTGGCAGCTCTAAGCCTGCCAAGAATCCTGCCCAGTGGCAGCACACAGCCTGCCCAGAATCCTGCCCAGTGGCAGCACACACCCTGCCCAGAATCCTGCCCAGTGGCAGAATTAAGCCTGCCCAGAATCCTGCCCAGTGGCAGCTCTAAGCCTCCCCAGAATTAAGCCACAGTGGCAGCACTAAGCCTGCCCAGAATCCTGCCCCATTAGCAGCTCTAAGCCTGCCCAGAATCCTGCCCAGTGACAGCTCTAAGCCTCCCAGAATACTGCCCCAGTGGCAGCACTCAGCCTGCCCAGAATCCTGCCCAGTGGCAGTACTAAGCCTGCAAAGTGGCAGCACTAAGCCTGCCCAGAATCCTGCCCAGTGACAGCTCTAAGCCTGCCCAGAATCCTGCCCCAGTGGCAGCTCTAATCCTGCCCAGTGGCAACTCTAAACCTGCCCAGAGGCAGCACTAAGCCTGCCCAGAATCCTGCCCACTGGCAGCACTAAGCCTGCCCAGAATCCTGCCCAGTGACAGCTCTAAGCCTGCCCAGAATCCTGCCCCAGTGGCAGCACTAAGCCTGCCCAGAATCCAGCCCAGTGGCAGCTCTAAGCCTGCCCAGAATCCTGCCCCAGTGGCAGCACTAAGCCTGCCCAGAATCCTGCCCAGTGGCAGCTCTAAGCCTGCCCAGAATCCTGCCCAGTGGCAGCACTAAGCCTGCCCAGAATCCTGCTCAGTGACAGCTCTAAGCCTGCCCAGAATCCTGCTCAGTGACAGCTCTAAGCCTGCCCAGAATCCCGCCCAGTGACAGCTCTAAGCCTGCACAGAATCCTGCCCAGTGACAGCTCACAGCCTGCCCAGAATCCTGCCCAGAATCCTGCCCAGTGACAGCTCACAGCCTGCCCAGTGACAGCTCTAAGCCTGCCCAGAATCCTGCCCAGTGACAGCACTAAGCCTGCCCAGAATCCTGCCCCAGTGGCAGCACACAGCCTGCCCAGAGGCAGCACTAAGCCTGCCCAGAATCCTGCCGTGGCAGCTCTAAGCCTGCCCAGAATCCTGCCCAGTGGCAGCACTAAGCCTGCCCAGAATCCTGCCCAGTGGCAGCACTAAGCCTGCCCAGAATCCTGCCCCAGTGGCAGCACTAAGCCTGCCCAGAATCCTGCCCAGTGGCAGCTCTAAGCCTGCCCAGAATCCTGCCCACTGGCAGCACTAAGCCTGCCCAAAATCCTGCCCCAGTGGCAGCTCTAATCCTGCCCAGTGGCAACTCTACGCCTGCCCAGAATCCTGCGCAGTGGCAGCTCTAAGCCTGCCCAGTGGCAGCTCTAAGCCTGCCCAGTGTCAGCTCTAAGCCTGCCCAGAATCCTGCCCAGTGACAGCTCTAAGCCTGCCCAGAATCCTGCCCAGTGACAGCACACAGCCTGCCCAGAATCCTGCCCAGTGGCAGCTCTAAGCCTGCCCAGAATCCTGCCCACTGGCAGCTCTAAGCCTGCCCAGAATCCTGCCCCAGTGGCAGCACTAAGCCTGCCCAGAATCCTGCCCAGTGGCAGCTCTAAGCCTGCCCAGAATCCTGCCCAGTGGCAGCTCTAAGCCTGCCCAGAATCCAGCCCAGTGACAGCACTAAGCCGGCCCAGAATCCTGCCCCAGTGACAGCTCTAAGCCTGCCCAGAATCCTGCCCAGTGGCAGCACACAGCCTGCCCAGAATCCTGCCCAGTGGCAGCTCTCAGCCTGCCCAGAATCCTGCCCCAGTGGCAGCTCTAAGCCGGCCCAGAATCCTGCCCCAGTGACAGCTCTAAGCCTGCCCAGAATCCTGCCCAGTGACAGCTCTAAGCCGGCCCAGAATCCTGCCCCACTGACAGCTCCAAGCCTGCCCAGAATACTGCCCATTGGCAGCACACAGCCTGCCCAGAATCCTGCCCCAGTGACAGCTCTAAGCCGGCCCAGAATCCTGCCCCAGTGACAGCACACAGCCTGCCCAGAATCCTGCCCAGTGGCAGCTCTAAGCCTGCCCAGAATCCTGCCCACTGGCAGCTCTAAGCCTGCCCAGAATCCTGCCCCAGTGGCAGCACTAAGCCTGCCCAGAATCCTGCCCAGTGGCAGCTCTAAGCCTGCCCAGAATCCAGCCCAGTGACAGCACTAAGCCGGCCCAGAATCCTGCCCACTGGCAGCACACAGCCTGCCCAGAATCCTGCCCACTGGCAGCACACAGCCTGCCCAGAATCCTGCCCAGTGGCAGCTCTAAGCCTGCCCAGAATCCTGCCCAGTGGCAGCTCTAAGCCTCCCAGAATACTGCCCCAGTGGCAGCTCTAAGCATGACCAGAATCCTGCCCCAGTGGCAGCACACAGCCTGCCCAGAATCCTGCCCAGTGGCAGCTCTATGCCTGCCCAGAATCCTGCCCCAGTGACAGCTCTAAGCCTGCCCAGAATCCTGCCCAGTGGCAGCTCTATGCCTGCCCAGAATCCTGCCCCAGTGGCAGCACTAAGCCTGCCCAGAATCCTGCCCAGTGGCAGCACTAAGCCTGCCCAGAATCCTGCCCAGTGGCAGCTCTATGCCTGCCCAGAATCCTGCCCCAGTGGCAGCACTAAGCCTGCCCAGAATCCTGCCCAGTGGCAGCACTAAGCCTGCCCAGAATCCTGCCCCAGTGGCAGCTCTAAGCCTGCCCAGAATCCTGCCCAGTGACAGCTCTAAGCCTGCCCAGAATCCTGCCCAGTGACAGCTCTAAGCCTGCCCAGAATCCTGCACAGTGGCAGCTCTAAACCTGCCCAGAATCCTGCCCAGTGTCAGCTCTAAGTCTGCCCAGAATCCTCCCGAGTGGCAGCACTAAGTCTGCCCAGAATCCTGCCCAGTGACAGCTCTAAGCCTGCCCAGAATCCTGCCCAGTGACAGCTCTAAGCCTGCCCAGAATCCTGCCCCAGTGGCAGCACTAAGCCTGCCCAGAATCCAGCCCAGTGGCAGCTCTAAGCCTGCCCAGAAACCTGCCCAGTGGCAGCTCTAAGCCTGCCCAGAATCCTGCCCAGTGGCAGCTCTAAGCCTGCCCAGAATCCTGCATCAGTGGCAGCACACAGCCTGCCCAGAATCCTGCCCAGTGGCAGCACTAAGCCTGCCCAGAATCCTGCCCCAGTGGCAGCTCTAAGCCTGCCCAGAATCCTGCCCAGTGGCAGCACACACCCTGCCCAGAATCCTGCCCAGTGGCAGAATTAAGCCTGCCCAGAATCCTGCCCAGTGGCAGCTCTAAGCCTCCCCAGAATTATGCCACAGTGGCAGCACTAAGCCTGCCCAGAATCCTGCCCCATTGGCAGCTCTAAGCCTGCCAAGAATCCTGCCCAGTGGCAGCACACAGCCTGCCCAGAATCCTGCCCAGTGGCAGCACACACCCTGCCCAGAATCCTGCCCAGTGGCAGAATTAAGCCTGCCCAGAATCCTGCCCAGTGGCAGCTCTAAGCCTCCCCAGAATTAAGCCACAGTGGCAGCACTAAGCCTGCCCAGAATCCTGCCCCATTAGCAGCTCTAAGCCTGCCCAGAATCCTGCCCAGTGACAGCTCTAAGCCTCCCAGAATACTGCCCCAGTGGCAGCACTCAGCCTGCCCAGAATCCTGCCCAGTGGCAGTACTAAGCCTGCAAAGTGGCAGCACTAAGCCTGCCCAGAATCCTGCCCAGTGACAGCTCTAAGCCTGCCCAGAATCCTGCCCCAGTGGCAGCTCTAATCCTGCCCAGTGGCAACTCTAAACCTGCCCAGAGGCAGCACTAAGCCTGCCCAGAATCCTGCCCACTGGCAGCACTAAGCCTGCCCAGAATCCTGCCCAGTGACAGCTCTAAGCCTGCCCAGAATCCTGCCCCAGTGGCAGCACTAAGCCTGCCCAGAATCCAGCCCAGTGGCAGCTCTAAGCCTGCCCAGAATCCTGCCCCAGTGGCAGCACTAAGCCTGCCCAGAATCCTGCCCAGTGGCAGCTCTAAGCCTGCCCAGAATCCTGCCCAGTGGCAGCACTAAGCCTGCCCAGAATCCTGCTCAGTGACAGCTCTAAGCCTGCCCAGAATCCTGCTCAGTGACAGCTCTAAGCCTGCCCAGAATCCCGCCCAGTGACAGCTCTAAGCCTGCACAGAATCCTGCCCAGTGACAGCTCACAGCCTGCCCAGAATCCTGCCCAGTGGCAGCTCTAAGCCTGCCCAGAATCCTGCCCAGTGACAGCTCACAGCCTGCCCAGTGACAGCTCTAAGCCTGCCCAGAATCCTGCCCAGTGACAGCACTAAGCCTGCCCAGAATCCTGCCCCAGTGGCAGCACACAGCCTGCCCAGAGGCAGCACTAAGCCTGCCCAGAATCCTGCCGTGGCAGCTCTAAGCCTGCCCAGAATCCTGCCCAGTGGCAGCACTAAGCCTGCCCAGAATCCTGCCCAGTGGCAGCACTAAGCCTGCCCAGAATCCTGCCCCAGTGGCAGCACTCAGCCTGCCCAGAATCCTGCCCAGTGGCAGCTCTAAGCCTGCCCAGAATCCTGCCCACTGGCAGCACTAAGCCTGCCCAAAATCCTGCCCCAGTGGCAGCTCTAATCCTGCCCAGTGGCAACTCTACGCCTGCCCAGAATCCTGCGCAGTGGCAGCTCTAAGCCTGCCCAGTGGCAGCTCTAAGCCTGCCCAGTGTCAGCTCTAAGCCTGCCCAGAATCCTGCCCAGTGACAGCTCTAAGCCTGCCCAGAATCCTGCCCAGTGACAGCACACAGCCTGCCCAGAATCCTGCCCAGTGGCAGCTCTAAGCCTGCCCAGAATCCTGCCCACTGGCAGCTCTAAGCCTGCCCAGAATCCTGCCCCAGTGGCAGCACTAAGCCTGCCGAGAATCCTGCCCAGTGGCAGCTCTAAGCCTGCCCAGAATCCTGCCCAGTGGCAGCTCTAAGCCTGCCCAGAATCCAGCCCAGTGACAGCACTAAGCCGGCCCAGAATCCTGCCCCAGTGACAGCTCTAAGCCTGCCCAGAATCCTGCCCAGTGGCAGCACACAGCCTGCCCAGAATCCTGCCCAGTGGCAGCTCTCAGCCTGCCCAGAATCCTGCCCCAGTGGCAGCTCTAAGCCGGCCCAGAATCCTGCCCCAGTGACAGCTCTAAGCCTGCCCAGAATCCTGCCCAGTGACAGCTCTAAGCCGGCCCAGAATCCTGCCCCACTGACAGCTCCAAGCCTGCCCAGAATACTGCCCATTGGCAGCACACAGCCTGCCCAGAATCCTGCCCCAGTGACAGCTCTAAGCCGGCCCAGAATCCTGCCCCAGTGACAGCACACAGCCTGCCCAGAATCCTGCCCAGTGGCAGCTCTAAGCCTGCCCAGAATCCTGCCCACTGGCAGCTCTAAGCCTGCCCAGAATCCTGCCCCAGTGGCAGCACTAAGCCTGCCCAGAATCCTGCCCAGTGGCAGCTCTAAGCCTGCCCAGAATCCAGCCCAGTGACAGCACTAAGCCGGCCCAGAATCCTGCCCCAGTGACAGCACACAGCCTGCCCAGAATCCTGCCCAGTGGCAGCTCTAAGCCTGCCCAGAATCCTGCCCACTGGCAGCTCTAAGCCTGCCCAGAATCCTGCCCCAGTGGCAGCACTAAGCCTGCCCAGAATCCTGCCCAGTGGCAGCTCTAAGCCTGCCCAGAATCCAGCCCAGTGACAGCACTAAGCCGGCCCAGAATCCTGCCCCAGTGACAGCTCTAAGCCTGCCCAGAATCCTGCCCACTGGCAGAACACAGCCTGCCCAGAATCCTGCCCAGTGGCAGCACTAATCCTGCCCAGAATCCTGCCCAGTGGCAGCTCTAAGCCTGCCCAGAATCCTGCACAGTGACAGCTCTAAGCCTGCCCAGAATCCTGCCCCAGTGGCAGCACTAAGCCTGTCCAGAATCCTGCCCAGTGACAGCTCTAAGCCTGCCCAGAATTCTGCCCCAGTGGCAGCACTAAGCCTGCCCAGAATCCTGCCCCAGTGGCAGCTCTAACCCTGCCCAGTGGCAACTCTAAGCCTCCCAGAATCCTGCCCCAGTGGCAGCACTAAGCCTGCCCTGAGGCAGCACTAAGCCTGCCCAGAATCCTGCCTAGTGGCAGCACTAAGCCTGCCCAGAATCATGCCCCAGTGGCAGCTCTAAGCCTGCCCAGAATCCTGCCCACTGGCAGCATACAGCCTGCCCAGAATCCTGCCCAGTGGCAGCTCTAAGCCTGCCCAGAATCCTGCCCAGTGGCAGCTCTAAGCCTCCCAGAATACTGCCCCAGTGGCAGCTCTAAGCCTGCCCAGAATCCTGCCCAGTGGCAGCTCTATGCCTGCCCAGAATCCTGCCCCAGTGACAGCTCTAAGCCTGCCCAGAATCCTGCCCAGTGGCAGCTCTAAGCCTGCCCAGAATCCTGCCCAGTGGCAGCACACAGCCTGCCCAGAATCCTGCCCAGTGACAGCTCTATGCCTGCCCAGAATCCTGCCCCAGTGACAGCTCTAAGCCTGCCCAGAATCCTGCCCAGTGGCAGCTCTATGCCTGCCCAGAATCCTGCCCCAGTGGCAGCACTAAGCCTGCCCAGAATCCTGCCCAGTGGCAGCACTAAGCCTGCCCAGAATCCTGCCCAGTGGCAGCTCTATTCCTGCCCAGAATCCTGCCCAAGTGGCAGCACTAAGCCTGCCCAGAATCCTGCCCAGTGGCAGCACTAAGCCTGCCCAGAATCCTGCCCCAGTGGCAGCTCTAAGCCTGCCCAGAATCCTGCCCAGTGACAGCTCTAAGCCTGCCCAGAATCCTGCCCAGTGACAGCTCTAAGCCTGCCCAGAATCCTGCACAGTGGCAGCTCTAAACCTGCCCAGAATCCTGCCCAGTGACAGCTCTAAGTCTGCCCAGAATCCTCCCGAGTGGCAGCACTAAGTCTGCCCAGAATCCTGCCCAGTGACAGCTCTAAGCCTGCCCAGAATCCTGCCCAGTGACAGCTCGAAGCCTGCCCAGAATCCTGCCCCAGTGGCAGCACTAAACCTGCCCAGAATCCTGCCCAGTGGCAGCTCTAAGCCTGCCCAGAAACCTGCCCAGTGGCAGCTCTAAGCCTGCCCAGAATCCTGCCCAGTGGCAGCTCTAAGCCTGCCCAGAATCTTGCATCAGTGGCAGCACACAGCCTGCCCAGAATCCTGCCCAGTGGCAGCACTAAGCCTGCCCAGAATCCTGCCCCAGTGGCAGCACTAAGCCGGCCCAGAATCCTACACAGTGGCAGCACTCAGCCTGCCCAGAATCCTGCCCAGTGGCAGCACTAAGCCTGCCCAGAATCCTGCCCCAGTGGCAGCTCTAAGCCTGCCCAGAATCCTGCCCAGTGGCAGCACACACCCTGCCCAGAATCCTGCCCAGTGGCAGAATTAAGCCTGCCCAGAATCCTGCCCAGTGGCAGCTCTAAGACTCCCCAGAATTATGCCACAGTGGCAGCACTAAGCCTGCCCAGAATCCTGCCCCATTGGCAGCTCTAAGCCTGCCCAGAATCCTGCCCAGTGGCAGCACACAGCCTGCCCAGAATCCTGCCCAGTGGCAGCACACACCCTGCCCAGAATCCTGCCCAGTGGCAGAATTAAGCCTGCCCAGAATCCTGCCCAGTGGCAGCTCTAAGCCTCCCCAGAATTATGCCACAGTGGCAGCACTAAGCCTGCCCAGAATCCTGCCCCATTAGCAGCTCTAAGCCTGCCCAGAATCCTGCCCAGTGACAGCTCTAAGCCTCCCAGAATACTGCCCCTGTGGCAGCACTCAGCCTGCCCAGAATCCTGCCCAGTGGCAGTACTAAGCCTGCAAAGTGGCAGCACTAAGCCTGCCCAGAATCCTGCCCAGTGACAGCTCTAAGCCTGCCCAGAATCCTGCCCCAGTGGCAGCTCTAATCCTGCCCAGTGGCAACTCTAAACCTGCCCAGAGGCAGCACTAAGCCTGCCCAGAATCCTGCCCACTGGCAGCACTAAGCCTGCCCAGAATCCTGCCCAGTGACAGCTCTAAGCCTGCCCAGAATCCTGCCTCAGTGGCAGCACTAAGCCTGCCCAGAATCCTGCCCAGTGGCAGCTCTAAGCCTGCCCAGAATCCTGCCCCAGTGGCAGCACTAAGCCTGCCCAGAATCCTGCCCAGTGGCAGCTCTAAGCCTGCCCAGAATCCTGCCCCAGTGGCAGCACTAAGCCTGCCCAGAATCCTGCGCAGTGGCAGCACTAAGCCTGCCCAGTATCCTGCTCAGTGACAGCTCTAAGCCTGCCCAGAATCGTGCCCAGTGACAGCTCTAAGCCTGCACAGAATCCTGCCCAGTGACAGCTCACAGCCTGCCCAGAATCCTGCCCAGTGGCAGCTCTAAGCCTGCCCAGAATCCTGCCCAGTGACAGCTCACAGCCTGCCCAGTGACAGCTCTAAGCCTGCCCAGAATCCTGCCCAGTGACAGCACTAAGCCTGCCCAGAATCCTGCCCCAGTGGCAGCACTAAGCCTGCCCAGAATCCTGCCCAGTGGCAGCACAAAGCCTGCCCAGAGGCAGCACTAAGCCTGCCCAGAATCCTGCCGTGGCAGCTCTAAGCCTGCCCAGAATCCTGCCCCAGTGGCAGCACTAAGCCTGCCCAGAATCCTGCCCAGTGGCAGCACTAAGCCTGCCCAGAATCCTGCCCAGTGGCAGCACTAAGCCTGCCCAGAATCCTGCCCCAGTGGCAGCACTAAGCCTGCCCAGAATCCTGCCCAGTGGCAGCTCTAAGCCTGCCCAGAATCCTGCCCACTGGCAGCACTAAGCCTGCCCAAAATCCTGCCCCAGTGGCAGCTCTAATCCTGCCCAGTGGCAACTCTAAGCCTGCCCAGAATCCTGCGCAGTGGCAGCTCTAAGCCTGCCCAGTGGCAGCTCTAAGCCTGCCCAGTGTCAGCTCTAAGCCTGCCCAGAATCCTGCCCAGTGACAGCTCTAAGCCTGCCCAGAATCCTGCCCAGTGTCAGCTCTAAGCCTGCCCAGAATCCTGCCCAGTGGCAGCACACAGCCTGCCCAGAATCCTGCCCAGTGACAGCTCTAAGCCTGCCCAGAAACCTGCCCAGTGGCAGCACTAAGCCTGTCCAGAATCCAGCCCAGTAGCAGCTCTAAGCCGGCCCACAATCCAGCCCAGTGGCAGCACTAAGCCTGCCCAGAATCCTGCCCCAGTGGCAGCTCTAAGCCTGCCCAGAATCCTGCCCAGTGACAGCTCTAAGCCTGCCCAGAATCCTGCCCAGTGGCAGCTCTAAGCCTGCCCAGAATCCTGCCCAGTGGCAGCTCGAAGCCTGCACAGAATCATGCCCCAGTGGCAGCAAACAGCCTGCCCAGAATCCTGCCCAGTGGCAGAATTAAGCCTGCCCAGAATCCTGCCCCTGTGACAGCTCTAAGCCTGCCCAGAATCCTGCGGCATTGGCAGCTCTAAGCCTGCCCAGAATCCTGCACAGTGGCAGCTCTAAGCCTGCCCAGAATCCTACCCAGTGGCAGCACACAGCCTGCCCAGAATCCTGCCCAGTGGCAGCACTAAGCCTGCCCAGGATCCTGCCCCAGTGGCAGCTCTCAGCCTGCCCAGAATCCTGCCCAGTGGCAGCACTAAGCCTGCCCAGAATCCTGCCCCAGTGGCAGCTCTAAGCCTGCCCAGAATCCAGCCCAGTGGCAGCTCTAAGCCTGCCCAGAATCTTGCCCAGTGGCAGCACTAAGCCGGCCCAGAATCCTGCCTCAGTGACAGCACACAGCCTGCACTGAATCCTGCCCAGTGGCAGCACTAAGCCTGCCCAGAATCCTGCCCCAGCGGCAGCTCTAAGCCTGCCCAGAATCCTGCACAGTGTCAGCTCTAAGCCTGCCCAGAATCCTGCCCACTGGCAGCACACAGCCTGCCCAGAATCCTGCCCAGTGGCAACTCTAAGCCTGCCCAGAATCCTGCCCAGTGGCAGCACACAGCCTGCCCAGAATCCTGCCCAGTGACAGCTCTAAGCCTGCCCAGAATCCTGCCCAGTGGCAGCTCTAAGCCTGCCCAGAAACCTGCCCCAGTGGCAGCACACAGCCTGCCCAGAATTCTGCCCCAGTGGCAGCTCTAAGCCTGCCCAGAATCCTGCCCAGTGACAGCGCACAGACTGCCCAGAATCCTGCCCAGTGGCAGCACACAGCCTGCCCAGAATCCTGCCCAGTGACAGCGCACAGCCTGCCCAGAATCCTGCCCAGTGGCAACTCTAAGCCTGCCCAGAATCCTGCCCAGTGGCAGCACACAGCCTGCCCAGAATCCTGCCCAGTGACAGCGCACAGCCTGCCCAGAATCCTGCCCCAGTGGCAGCTCTAAGCCTGCCCAGAATCCTGCCAATTGGCAGCACACAGCCTGCCCAGAAACCTGCCCCAGTGACAGCACACAGCCTGCCCAGAATCCTGCCCAGCGGCAGCGCACACCCTGCCCAGAATCCTGCCCCAGTGGTAGCACACAGCCTGCCCAGAATCCTGCCCAGTGGCAGCTCGAAGCCTGCCCAGAATCCTGCCCAGTGACAGCTCTCAGCCTGCCCAGAATCCTGCCCAGTGACAGCTCTAAGCCTGCCCAGAATCCTGCCCAGTGGCAGCACTAAGCCTGCCCAGAATCCTGCGGCATTGGCAGCTCTAAGCCTGCCCAGAATCCTGCCCAGTGGCACACTAAGCCTGCCCAGAATACTGCCCAGTGGCAGCACACAGCCTGCCCAGAATCCTGCCCAGTGGCAGCACACAGCCTGCCCAGAATACTGCCTCAGTGACAGCTCTAAGCCTCCCAGAATCCTGCCCCAGTGGCAGCTCTAAGCCTGCCCAGTGGCAGCTCTAAGCCTGCCCAGAATCTGCCCAGTGGCAGCACTAAGCCTGCCCAGAATCCTGCCCAGTGGCAGCACTAAGCCTGCCCAGAATCCTGCCCCAGTGGCAGCACACAGCCTGCACAGTATCCTGCCCAGTGGCAGCACTAAGCCTGCCCAGAATTCTGCCCAGTGACAGCTCTAAGCCTGCCCAGAATCCTGCCCAGTGGCAGCTCTAAGCCTGCCCAGAATCCTACCCAGTGACAGCACTAAGCCTGCCCAGAATCCTACCCAGTAACAGCACTAAGCCTGCCCAGAATCCTGCCCCAGTGGCAGCTCTAAGCCTGCCCAGAATCCTGCCCAGTGGCAGCTCTAAGCCTGCCCAGAATCATGCCCAGTGACAGCTCTAAGCCTGCCCAGAATCCTGCCCAGTGGCAGCACTAAGCCTGCCCAGAATCCAGCCCAGTGACAGCACTAAGCCGGCCCAGAATCATGCCCAGTGACAGCTCTAAGCCTGCCCAGAAACCTGCCCAGTGACAGCACTAAGCCTGCCCAGAATCCTGCCCAGTGACAGCTCCAAGCCTGCCCAGAATCCTGCCCAGTGACAGCGCACAGACTGCCCAGAATCCTGCCCAGTGGCAGCACACAGCCTGCACAGAATCCTGCCCAGTGGCAGCACTAAGCCTGCCCAGAATCCTGCCCAGTGGCAGCACACAGCCTGCCCAGAATCCTGCCCAGTGACAGCGCACAGCCTGCCCAGAATCCTGCCCAGTGGCAACTCTAAGCCTGCCCAGTGGCAGCACACAGCCTGCCCAGAATCCTGCCCAGTGACAGCGCACAGCCTGCCCAGAATCCTGCCCAGTGACAGCTCTAAGCCTGCCCAGAAACCTGCCCCAGTGGCAGCACTAAGCCTGCCCAGAATCCTGCCCAGTGGCAGCACACAGCCTGCCCAGAATCCTGCCCAGTGACAGCGCACAGCCTGCCCAGAATCCTGCCCAGTGGCAACTCTAAGCCTGCCCAGTGGCAGCACACAGCCTGCCCAGAATCCTGCCCAGTGACAGCGCACAGCCTGCCCAGAATCCTGCCCAGTGACAGCTCTAAGCCTGCCCAGAAACCTGCCCCAGTGGCAGTACACAGCCTGCCCAGAATCCTGCCCCTGTGGCAGCACTAAGCCTGCCCAGAATCCTGCCCCAGTGGCAGCTCTAAGCCTGCCCAGAATTCTGCCCCAGTGGCAGCTCTAAGCCTGCCCAGAATCCTGCCCAGTGACAGCGCACAGACTGCCCAGAATCCTGCCCAGTGGCAGCACACAACCTGCCCAGAATTCTGCCCCAGTGGCAGCTCGAAGCCTGCACAGAATCCTGCCCAGTGACAGCGCACAGCCTGCCCAGAATCCTGCCCAGTGGCAACTCTAAGACAGCCCAGGATCCTGCCCCAGTGGCAGCACACAGCCTGCCCAGAATTCTGCCCAGTGGCAACTCTAAGCCTGCCCAGAATCCTGCCCAGTGGCACACTAAGCCTGCCCAGAATCCTGCCCAGTGGCACACTAAGCCTGCCCAGAATACTGCCCACTGGCAGCTCTAAGCCTGCCCAGAATCCTGCCCAGTGGCAGCACACAGCCTGCCCAGAATCCTGCCCAGTGGCAGCACACAGCCTGCCCAGAATACTGCCTCAGTGACAGCTCTAAGCCTCCCAGAATCCTGCCCCAGTGGCAGCTCTAAGCCTGCCCAGAATCCTGCCCAGTGGCAGCTCTAAGCCTGCCCAGAATCTGCCCAGTGGCAGCACTAAGCCTGCCCAGAATCCTGCCCAGTGGCAGCACTAAGCCTGCCCAGTATCCTGCCCAGTGGCAGCTCTAAGCCTGCCCAGAATCTGCCCAGTGGCAGCACTAAGCCTGCCCAGAAACCTGCCCCAGTGGCAGCACACAGCCTGCACAGAATCCAGCCCAGTGGCAGCACTAAGCCTGCCCAGAATTCTGCCCAGTGACAGCTCTAAGCCTGCCCAGAATCCTGCCCAGTGGCAGCTCTAAGCCTGCCCAGAAACCTGCCCAGTGACAGCACTAAGCCTGCCCAGAATCCTGCCCAGTGACAGCTCCAAGCCTGCCCAGAATCCTGCCCAGTGACAGCGCACAGACTGCCCAGAATCCTGCCCAGTGGTAGCACACAGCCTGCACAGAATCCTGCCCAGTGGCAGCACTAAGCCTGCCCAGAATCCTGCCCAGTGGCAGCACACAGCCTGCCCAGAATCCTGCCCAGTGACAGCGCACAGCCTGCCCAGAATCCTGCCCAGTGGCAACTCTAAGCCTGCCCAGTGGCAGCACACAGCCTGCCCAGAATCCTGCCCAGTGACAGCGCACAGCCTGCCCAGAATCCTGCCCAGTGACAGCTCTAAGCCTGCCCAGAATCCTGCCCCAGTGGCAGCACACAGCCTGCCCAGAATCCTGCCCAGTGGCAGCACACAGCCTGCACAGAATCCTGCCCAGTGGCAGCACTAAGCCTGCCCAGAAACTTGCCCCAGTGGCAGCACACAGCCTGCCCAGAATCCTGCCCAGTGGCAGCTCTAAGCCTGCCCAGAATCCTGCCCCAGTGGCAGCTCTAAGCCTGCCCAGAATACTGCCTCAGTGACAGCTCTAAGCCTCCCAGAATCCTGCCCCAGTGGCAGCTCTAAGCCTGCCCAGAATCCTGCCCAGTGGCAGCTCTAAGCCTGCCCAGAATCTGCCCAGTGGCAGCACTA
Organism: Scyliorhinus torazame; assembly: GCF_047496885.1. Lineage (NCBI taxonomy): Eukaryota > Metazoa > Chordata > Chondrichthyes > Carcharhiniformes > Scyliorhinidae > Scyliorhinus > Scyliorhinus torazame. The sequence continues at coordinate 356,305,859 of NC_092710.1, read as the reverse complement.
AGCCTGCCCAGAATCCTGCCCAGTGGCAGCACTAAGCCTGCCCAGAATCCTGCCCCAGTGGCAGCACTAAGCCTGCACAGAATCCTGCCCAGTGGCAGCACTAAGCCTGCCCAGAATTCTGCCCAGTGACAGCTCTAAGCCTGCCCAGAATCCTGCCCAGTGGCAGCTCTAAGCCTGCCCAGAATCCTACCCAGTGACAGCACTAAGCCTGCCCAGAATCCTACCCAGTAACAGCACTAAGCCTGCCCAGAATCCTGCCCCAGTGGCAGCTCTAAGCCTGCCCAGAATCCTGCCCAGTGGCAGCTCTAAGCCTGCCCAGAATCATGCCCAGTGACAGCTCTAAGCCTGCACAGAAACCTGCCCAGTGACAGCACTAAGCCTGCCCAGAATCCTGCCCAGTGACAGCTCCAAGCCTGCCCAGAATCCTGCCCAGTGACTGCACACAGACTGCCCAGAATCCTGCCCAGTGGCAGCACACAGCCTGCACAGAATCCTGCCCAGTGGCAGCACTAAGCCTGCCCAGAATCCTGCCCAGTGGCAGCACACAGCCTGCCCAGAATCCTGCCCAGTGACAGCGCACAGCCTGCCCAGAATCCTGCCCAGCGGCAACTCTAAGCCTGCGCAGTGGCAGCACACAGCCTGCCCAGAATCCTGCCCAGTGACAGCGCACAGCCTGCCCAGAATCCTGCCCAGAGACAGCTCTAAGCCTGCCCAGAAACCTGCCCCAGTGGCAGCACACAGCCTGGCCAGAATCCTGCCCCTGTGGCAGCACTAAGCCTGCCCAGAATCCTGCCCAGTGGCAGCTCTAAGCCTGCTCAGAATTCTGCCCCAGTGGCAGCTCTAAGCCTGCCCAGAATCCTGCCCAGTGACAGCGCACAGACTGCCCAGAATCCTGCCCAGTGGCAGCACACAACCTGCCCAGAATTCTGCCCCAGTGGCAGCTCGAAGCCTGCACAGAATCCTGCCCAGTGACAGCGCACAGACTGCCCAGAATCCTGCCCAGTGGCAACTCTAAGCCAGCCCAGAATCCTGCCCCAGTGGCAGCACACAGCCTGCCCAGAATCCTGCCCAGTGACTGCACACAGACTGCCCAGAATCCTGCCCAGTGGCAGCACACAGCCTGCACAGAATCCTGCCCAGTGGCAGCACTAAGCCTGCCCAGAATCCTGCCCAGTGGCAGCACACAGCCTGCCCAGAATCCTGCCCAGTGACAGCGCACAGCCTGCCCAGAATTCTGCCCAGCGGCAACTCTAAGCCTGCCCAGTGGCAGCACACAGCCTGCCCAGAATCCTGCCCAGTGACAGCGCACAGCCTGCCCAGAATCCTGCCCAGTGACAGCTCTAAGCTTGCCCAGAAACCTGCCCCAGTGGCAGCACACAGCCTGGCCAGAATCCTGCCCCTGTGGCAGCACTAAGCCTGCCCAGAATCCTGCCCAGTGGCAGCTCTAAGCCTGCCCAGAATTCTGCCCCAGTGGCAGCTCTAAGCCTGCCCAGAATCCTGCCCAGTGACAGCGCACAGACTGCCCAGAATCCTGCCCAGTGGCAGCACACAACCTGCCCAGAATTCTGCCCCAGTGGCAGCTCGAAGCCTGCACAGAATCCTGCCCAGTGACAGCGCACAGACTGCCCAGAATCCTGCCCAGTGGCAACTCTAAGCCAGCCCAGAATCCTGCCCCAGTGGCAGCACACAGCCTGCCCAGAATCCTGCCCCTGTGGCAGCACTAAGCCTGCCCAGAATCCTGCCCAGTGGCAGCTCTAAGCCTGCCCAGAATCCTGCCCCAGTGGCAGCACACAGCCTGCCCAGAATTCTGCCCAGTGGCAGCACACAGCCTGCCCAGAATCCTGCCCCAGTGGCAGCACACAGCCTGCCCAGAATCCTGCCCCAGTGGCAGCGCACAGCCTGCCCAGAATCCTGCCCAGTGGCAGCTCTAAGCCTGCCCAAAATCCTGCCCAGTGACAGCTCTTATCCTGCCCAGTGGCAGCTCGAAGCCTGCCCAGAATCCTGCCCAGTGGCAGCACACAGCCTGCCCAAAATCCTGCCCAGTGACAGCTCGAAGCTGCCCAGAATCCTGCCCAGTGACAGCTCTGAGCCTGCCCAGAATCTTGCCCCTGTGGCAGCACACAGCCTGCCCAGAATTCTGCCCCAGTGGCAGCTCTAAGCCTGCCCAGTGGCAGCTCTAAGCCTGCCCAGAATCCTGCCCAGTGGCAGCACTAAGCCTGCCCAGAATCCTGCCCAGTGACAGCGCACAGCCTGCCCAGAATCCTGCCCAGTGGCAACTCTAAGCCTGCCCAGAATCCTGCCCAGTGGCAGCACACAGCCTGCCCAGAATCCTGCCCAGCGGCAGCGCACAGCCTGCCCAGAATCCTGCCCCAGTGGCAGCACACAGCCTGCCCAGAATCCTGCCCAGTGGCAGCTCTAAGCCTGCCCAAAATCCTGCCCAGTGACAGCTCTAAGCCTGCCCAGTGGCAGCTCGAAGCCTGCCCAGAATCCTGCCCAGTGGCAGCTCTAAGCCTGCCCAAAATCCTGCCCAGTGACATTTCTAAGCCTGCCCAGAAGCCTGCCCAGTGGCAGCTCGAAGCCTGCCCAGAATCCTGCCCAGTGGCAGCACACAGCCTGCCCAAAATCCTGCCCAGTGACAGCTCTAAGCCTGCCCAGTGGCAGCTCGAAGCCTGCCCAGAATCCTGCCCAGTGACAGCTCTAAGCCTGCCCAGAATGCTGCCCCAGTGGCAGCGCACAGCCTGCCCAGAATCCTGCCCAGTGGCAACTCTAAGCCTGCCCAGAATCCTGCCCAGTGGCAGCACACAGCCTGCCCAGAATCCTGCCCAGTGACAGCGCACAGCCTGCCCAGAATCCTGCCCAGTGGCAACTCTAAGCCTGCCCAGAATCCTGCCCAGTGACAGCGCACAGCCTGCCCAGAATCCTGCCCAGTGGCAACTCCAAGCCTGCCCAGAATCCTGCCCAGTGACAGCGCACAGACTGCCCAGAATCCTGCCCAGTGGCAGCACACAGCCTGCACAGAATCCTGCCCAGTGGCAGCACTAAGCCTGCCCAGAATCCTGCCCAGAGGCAGCACACAGCCTGCCCAGAATCCTGCCCAGTGACAGCTCTAAGCCTGCCCAGAAACCTGCCCCAGTGGCAGCACACAGCCTGGCCAGAATCCTGCCCCTGTGGCAGCACTAAGCCTGCCCAGAATCCTGCCCAGTGGCAGCTCTAAGCCTGCTCAGAATTCTGCCCCAGTGGCAGCTCTAAGCCTGCCCAGAATCCTGCCCAGTGACAGCGCACAGACTGCCCAGAATCCTGCCCAGTGGCAGCACACAACCTGCCCTGAATTCTGCCCCAGTGGCAGCTCGAAGCCTGCACAGAATCCTGCCCAGTGACAGCGCACAGACTGCCCAGAATCCTGCCCAGTGGCAACTCTAAGCCAGCCCAGAATCCTGCCCCAGTGGCAGCACACAGCCTGCCCAGAATCCTGCCCAGTGACTGCACACAGACTGCCCAGAATCCTGCCCAGTGGCAGCACACAGCCTGCACAGAATCCTGCCCAGTGGCAGCACTAAGCCTGCCCAGAATCCTGCCCAGTGGCAGCACACAGCCTGCCCAGAATCCTGCCCAGTGACAGCGCACAGCCTGCCCAGAATCCTGCCCAGCGGCAACTCTAAGCCTGCCCAGTGGCAGCACACAGCCTGCCCAGAATCCTGCCCAGTGACAGCGCACAGCCTGCCCAGAATCCTGCCCAGTGACAGCTCTAAGCCTGCCCAGAAACCTGCCCCAGTGGCAGCTCTAAGCCTGCCCAGAATCCTGCCCAGTGGCAGCACACAGCCTGCCCAGAAACCTGCCCCAGTGGCAGCACACAGCCTGGCCAGAATCCTGCCCCTGTGGCAGCACTAAGCCTGCCCAGAATCCTGCCCAGTGGCAGCTCTAAGCCTGCCCAGAATTCTGCCCCAGTGGCAGCTCTAAGCCTGCCCAGAATCCTGCCCAGTGGCAGCACACAACCTGCCCAGAATTCTGCCCCAGTGGCAGCTCGAAGCCTGCACAGAATCCTGCCCAGTGACAGCGCACAGACTGCCCAGAATCCTGCCCAGTGGCAACTCTAAGCCAGCCCAGAATCCTGCCCCAGTGGCAGCACACAGCCTGCCCAGAATTCTGCCCAGTGGCAGCACACAGCCTGCCCAGAATCCTGCCCAGTGGCACACTAAGCCTGCCCAGAATCCTGCCCCAGTGGCAGCACACAGCCTGCCCAGAATCCTGCCCCAGTGGCAGCGCACAGCCTGCCCAGAATCCTGCCCAGTGGCAGCTCTAAGCCTGCCCAAAATCCTGCCCAGTGACAGCTCTTATCCTGCCCAGTGGCAGCTCGAAGCCTGCCCAGAATCCTGCCCAGTGGCAGCACACAGCCTGCCCAAAATCCTGCCCAGTGACAGCTCGAAGCCTGCCCAGAATCCTGCCCAGTGACAGCTCTGAGCCTGCCCAGAATCTTGCCCCTGTGGCAGCACACAGCCTGCCCAGAATTCTGCCCCAGTGGCAGCTCTAAGCCTGCCCAGTGGCAGCTCTAAGCCTGCCCAGAATCCTGCCCAGTGGCAGCACTAAGCCTGCCCAGAATCCTGCCCAGTGACAGCGCACAGCCTGCCCAGAATCCTGCCCAGTGGCAACTCTAAGCCTGCCCAGAATCCTGCCCAGTGGCAGCACACAGCCTGCCCAGAATCCTGCCCAGCGGCAGCGCACAGCCTGCCCAGAATCCTGCCCCAGTGGCAGCACACAGCCTGCCCAGAATCCTGCCCAGTGGCAGCTCTAAGCCTGCCCAAAATCCTGCCCAGTGACAGCTCTAAGCCTGCCCAGTGGCAGCTCGAAGCCTGCCCAGAATCCTGCCCAGTGGCAGCTCTAAGCCTGCCCAAAATCCTGCCCAGTGACATTTCTAAGCCTGCCCAGAAGCCTGCCCAGTGGCAGCTCGAAGCCTGCCCAGAATCCTGCCCAGTGGCAGCACACAGCCTGCCCAAAATCCTGCCCAGTGACAGCTCTAAGCCTGCCCAGTGGCAGCTCGAAGCCTGCCCAGAATCCTGCCCAGTGACAGCTCTAAGCCTGCCCAGAATGCTGCCCCAGTGGCAGCGCACAGCCTGCCCAGAATCCTGCCCAGTGGCAACTCTAAGCCTGCCCAGAATCCTGCCCAGTGGCAGCACACAGCCTGCCCAGAATCCTGCCCAGTGACAGCGCACAGCCTGCCCAGAATCCTGCCCAGTGGCAACTCTAAGCCTGCCCAGAATCCTGCCCAGTGACAGCGCACAGCCTGCCCAGAATCCTGCCCAGTGGCAACTCCTAGCCTGCCCAGAATCCTGCCCAGTGACAGCGCACAGACTGCCCAGAATCCTGCCCAGTGGCAGCACACAGCCTGCACAGAATCCTGCCCAGTGGCAGCACTAAGCCTGCCCAGAATCCTGCCCAGAGGCAGCACACAGCCTGCCCAGAATCCTGCCCCAGTGGCAGCACACAGCCTGCCCAGAAACCTGCCCCAGTGGCAGCACACAGCCTGCCCAGAATTCTGCCCCAGTGGCAGCTCGAAGCCTGCCCAGTGACAACGCACAGACTGCCCAGAATCCTGCCCAGTGGCAGCACACAGCCTGCCCAGAATTCTGCCCCAGTGGCAGCTCTAAGCCTGCACAGAATCCTGCCCAGTGACAGCGCACAGCCTGCCCAGAATCCTGCCCAGTGGCAACTCTAAGCCTGCCCAGAATCCTGCCCAGTGGCAACTCTAAGCCTGCCCAGAATCCTGCCCCAGTGGCAGCACACAGCCTGCCCAGAATTCTGCCCAGTGGCAGCTCTAAGCCTGCCCAGAATCCTGCCCAGTGGCAGCACACAGCCTGCCCAGAATCCTGCCCAGTGACAGCTCTAAGCCTGCTCAGAAACCTGCCCCAGTGACAGCGCACAGCCTGCCCAGAATCCTGCCCAGTGGCAACTCTAAGCCTGCCCAGAATCCTGCCCAGTGGCAGCACACAGCCTGCCCAGAATCCTGCCCCAGTGGCAGCACACAGCCTGCCCAGAATCCTGCCCCAGTGGCAGCGCACAGCCTGCCCAGTGACAGCTCTAAGCCGGCCCAGAATCCTGCCCAGTGGCAGCTCTAAGCCTGCCCAAAATCCTGCCCAGTGACAGCTCTAAGCGTGCCCATGAGCCTGCCCAGCGGCAGCTCGAAGCCTGCCCAGAATCCTGCCCAGTGGCAGTACACAGCCTGCCCAAAATCCTGCCCAGTGACAGCTCTAAGCCTGCCCAGAAGCCTGCCCAGTGGCAGCTCGAAGCCTGCCCAGAATCCTGCCCAGTGACAGCTCTAAGCCTGCCCAGAATCCTGCCCAGTGGCAGCACACAGCCTGCCCAGAATCCTGCCCAGTGACAGCTCTAAGCCTGCTCAGAAACCTGCCCCAGTGACAGCGCACAGCCTGCCCAGAATCCTGCCGTGGCAACTCTAAGCCTGCCCAGAATCCTGCCCCAGTGGCAGCTCTAAGCCTGCCCAGAATCCTGCACAGCGGCAGCGCACAGCCTGCCCAGAATCCTGCCCCAGTGGCAGCACACAGCCTGCCCAGAATCCTGCCCAGTGGCAGCTCTAAGACTGCCCAGAATCCTGCCCAGTGGCAGCTCTAAGCCTGCCCAAAATCCTGCCCAGTGACAGCTCTAAGCCTGCCCAGTGGCAGCTCGAAGCCTGCCCAGAATCCTGCCCATTGGCAGCTCTAAGCCTGCCCAAAATCCAGCCCAGTGACAGCTCGAAGCCTGCCCAGAATCCTGCCCAGTGAAAGGACAGCCTGCCCAGAATTCTGCCCCAGTGGCAGCTCTAAGCCTGCCCAGAATCCTGCCCAGTGACAGCGCACAGCCTGCCCAGAATCCTGCCCAGTGGCAACTCTAAGCCTGCCCAGAATCCTGCCCAGTGACAGCTCTAAGCCTGCTCAGAAATCTGCCCCAGTTACAGCGCACAGCCTGCCCAGAATCCTGCCCCAGTGGCAGCTCTAAGCCTGCCCAGAATCCTGCCCAGCGGCAGCGCACAGCCTGCCCAGAATCCTGCCCCAGTGGCAGCACACAGCCTGCCCAGAATCCTGCCCAGTGGCAGCTCTAAGCCTGCCCAAAATCCTGCCCAGTGACAGCTCTAAGCCTGCCCAGTGTCAGCTCGAAGCCTGCCCAGAATCCTGCCCAGTGGCAGCACACAGCCTGCCCAGAATTCTGCCCCAGTGGCAGCACTAAGCCTGCCCAGACTCCTGCCCAGTGTCAGCTCTAAGCCTGCCCAGTGGCAGCGCACAGCCTGCCCAGAATCGTGCCCCAGTGGCAGCACACATCCTGCCCAGAATCCTGCCCCAGTGTCAGCTCTAAACCTGCCCAAAATCCTGCCCAGTGACAGCTCTAAGTCTGCCCAGAAGCAGCTCTAAGCCTGCCCAGAATCCTGCCCAGTGGCAGCTCTAAGCTGGCCCAGAAACCTGCCCAGTGGCAGCACTAAGCCTGCCCAGAATCCTGCCCAGTGGCAGCTCTAAGCCTGCCCAGAATCCTGCCCAGTGGCAGCTCAAAGCCTGCCCAGAATCCTGCCCCAGTGGCAGCACACAGCCTGCCCAGAATCCTGCCCCAGTGGCAGCTCTAAGCCTGCCCAGAATCCTGCCCAGTGACAGCTCTAAGTCTGCCCAGAATCCTGCCCAGAGGCAGCACCCAGCCTGCCCAGAATCCTGCCCCAGTGGCAGCACACAGCCTGCCCAGAAACCTGCCCCAGTGGCAGCACACAGCCTGCCCAGAATTCTGCCCCAGTGGCAGCTCTAAGCCTGCCCAGAATCCTGCCCAGTGACAACGCACAGACTGCCCAGAATCCTGCCCAGTGGCAGCACACAGCCTGCCCAGAATTCTGCCCCAGTGGCAGCTCTAAGCCTGCACAGAATCCTGCCCAGTGACAGCGCACAGCCTGCCCAGAATCCTGCCCAGTGGCAACTCTAAGCCTGCCCAGAATCCTGCCCAGTGGCAACTCTAAGCCTGCCCAGAATCCTGCCCAGTGGCAGCACACAGCGTGCCCAGAATCCTGCCCAGTGACAGCTCTAAGCCTGCTCAGAAACCTGCCCCAGTGACAGCGCACAGCCTGCCCAGAATCCTGCCCCAGTGGCAACTCTAAGCCTGCCCAGAATCCTGCCCCAGTGGCAGCGCACAGCCTGCCCAGAATCCTGCCCAGTGACAGCTCTAAGCCGGCCCAGAATCCTGCCCAGTGGCAGCTCTAAGCCTGCCCAAAATCCTGCCCAGTGACAGCTCTAAGCCTGCCCAGAAGCCTGCCCAGCGGCAGCTCGAAGCCTGCCCAGTGGCAGCACACAGCCTGCCCAAAATCCTGCCCAGTGACAGCTCTAAGCCTGCCCAGAAGCCTGCCCAGTGGCAGCTCGAAGCCTGCCCAGAATCCTGCCCAGTGACAGCTCTAAGCCTGCCCAGAATCCTGCCCAGTGGCAGCACACAGCCTGCCCAGAATCCTGCCCAGTGACAGCTCTAAGCCTGCTCAGAAACCTGCCCCAGTGACAGCGCACAGCCTGCCCAGAATCCTGCCGTGGCAACTCTAAGCCTGCCCAGAATCCTGCCCCAGTGGCAGCTCTAAGCCTGCCCAGAATCCTGCCCAGCGGCAGCGCACAGCCTGCCCAGAATCCTGCCCCAGTGGCAGCACACAGCCTGCCCAGAATCCTGCCCAGTGGCAGCTCTAAGACTGCCCAGAATCCTGCCCAGTGGCAGCTCTAAGCCTGCCCAAAATACTGCCCAGTGACAGCTCTAAGCCTGCCCAGTGGCAGCTCGAAGCCTGCCCAGAATCCTGCCCATTGGCAGCACTAAGCCTGCCCAAAATCCAGCCCAGTGACAGCTCGAAGCCTGCCCAGAATCCTGCCCAGTGACAGGACAGCCTGCCCAGAATTCTGCCCCAGTGGCAGCTCTAAGCCTGCCCAGAATCCTGCCCAGTGACAGCGCACAGCCTGCCCAGAATCCTGCCCAGTGGCAACTCTAAGCCTGCCCAGAATCCTGCCCAGTGACAGCTCTAAGCCTGCTCAGAAATCTGCCCCAGTGACAGCGCACAGCCTGCCCAGAATCCTGCCCCAGTGGCAGCTCTAAGCCTGCCCAGAATCCTGCCCAGCGGCAGCGCACAGCCTGCCCAGAATCCTGCCCCAGTGGCAGCACACAGCCTGCCCAGAATCCTGCCCAGTGGCAGCTCTAAGCCTGCCCAAAATCCTGCCCAGTGACAGCTCTAAGCCTGCCCAGTGGCAGCTCGAAGCCTGCCCAGAATCCTGCCCAGTGGCAGCACACAGCCTGCCCAGAATTCTGCCCCAGTGGCAGCACTAAGCCTGCCCAGACTCCTGCCCAGTGTCAGCTCTAAGCCTGCCCAGTGGCAGCGCACAGCCTGCCCAGAATCGTGCCCCAGTGGCAGCACACATCCTGCCCAGAATCCTGCCCCAGTGTCAGCTCTAAACCTGCCCAAAATCCTGCCCAGTGACAGCTCTAAGTCTGCCCAGAAGCAGCTCTAAGCCTGCCCAGAATCCTGCCCAGTGGCAGCTCTAAGCCGGCCCAGAAACCTGCCCAGTGGCAGCACTAAGCCTGCCCAGAATCCTGCCCAGTGGCAGCTCTAAGCCTGCCCAGAATGCTGCCTAGTGGCAGCACTAAGCCTGCCCAGTGGCAGCTCGAAGCCTGCCCAGAATTCTGCCCCAGTGGCAGCTCTAAGCCTGCCCAGAATCCTGCCCAGTGACAGCTCTAAGCCTGCCCAGAATCCTGCCCAGTGGCAGCTCTAAGCCTGCCCAGAATCCTGCCCCAGTGGCAGCACACAGCCTGCCCAGAATCCTGCCCCAGTGGCAGCTCTAAGCCTGCCCAGAATCCTGCCCAGTGGCAGCACACAGCCTGCCCAGACTCCTGCCCAGTGGCAGCTATAAGCCTGCCCAGAATCCTGCCCAGTGGCAGCTCTAAGCCTGCCCAGAATCCTGCCCAGTGGCAGCTCTAAGCCTGCCCAGAATCCTGCCCAGTGGCAGCTCTAAGCCTGCCCAGAATCGTGCCCAGAGGCAGCTCTAAGCCTGCCCAGAATCCTGCCCAGTGGCAGCACACAGCCTGCCCAGAATCCTGCCCAGTGGCAGCTCTAAGCCTGCCCAGTGGCAGCTCTAAGCCTGCCCAGAATCCTGCCCAGTGGCAGCACTAAGCCTGCCCAGAATCCTGCCCCAGTCGTAGCTCTAATCTGCCCAGAATCCTGCCCAGTGACAGCTCTAAGCCTGCCCAGACTCCTGCCCAGTGGCAGCTCTAAGCCTGCCCAGATTCCTGCCCAGTGGCAGCACTAAGCCTGCCCAGAATCCTGCCCCAGTCGTAGCTCTAATCTGCCCAGAATCCTGCCCAGTGGCAGCACACAGCCTGCCCAGAATCCTGCCCAGTGAGTGGAGGTTGAGGAAGTGGGATGATCCAGATAGTGCCAGTCTATCCATGTTACATGGGACACAATAAATCATACAATATACAGCATTTATTGAATAAAGTCGGGGCTGTGGTCGTGGCTGCAGCCAGGGAAAGGCACATTGTTCAGGGGGAATGGTGCAGTTACTCTGCCACACTACATGAATTACAGAGACCCCAAAACCCACCCCCCTCAAACCCTTCATCCTGTTACCCCAGCCCCACGCCCCGAAAAGCTCCAGCGCAAGTCAGATGATGTAGTAAACGGGGTCCTCCTCTGTCTCCCCCTCCTCGCTGAGCTCCTCAATGTCGGAACTGCTCTCGGTGCTAATGGAGTGGACGGAAGTCAGATCCTCAAAGCTGCTGCTCGCACTCTTGGTCAGGCTGGTGGACTTGGTCTTGAGCGCTGGAGGAGAAACAAGATGGGGATGAAAGAAGAGAATAAAACCCGGCTTCTATCTCCAAAGCTGCTTTCTGACTGACTCAGTCTCAACTCTGTGGCCCACGCTGGGAATTGAACCTGGGACCCTGGGAGCTGTGAAGCAACAGTGCTAACCACTGGGCTACTGCCCTCCAACCCGCTCCGCCATTCAGCCCCTCCCTCCCACTCCACCATTCAGCCCCTCCCACGCACTCAGCCCCCCCCACGCACTCAGCCCCCCCCACGCACTCAGCCCCCCCCACGCACTCAGCCCCCCCCACGCACTCAGCCCCCCCCACGCACTCAGCCCCCCCCACGCACTCAGCCCCCCCCACGCACTCAGCCCCCCCCACGCACTCAGCCCCCCCCACGCACTCAGCCCCTCCCACGCACTCAGCCCCTCCCACGCACTCAGCCCCTCCCACGCACTCAGCCCCTCCCACGCACTCAGCCCCTCCCACGCACTCAGCCCCTCCCACGCACTCAGCCATTCAGCCCCTCCAATACGCTCAGCCATTCAACCCCTCAAACCCCGCTCAGCCATTGGCTGATCGGATTCTGATCTCCACTCCTTTGCCAATCAGAAATCAGTCTAAACCCAACCTTGAAAACATTCAATGACCCACAACGTCCACTGCTCCGGAGATAAATGACCATCAGCGAGAAGGTTCCTCCTCATCTCCGCCTGAAACGGGAGAGGCCTCGCTCTGGAACAGTGCCCCCGGATCTAGATTCACCGACAAGGGGAGAAATTCTCCCAGCATTCACCTTGTCGAGGCCCCCCTAGTTTCAATCACACCTCATTCTTTTAAACTCCAATGAGTAAGATTTGGATTTCAAAAGGCAGTGCAATCGGAATCTTTGAACATTTTAAGGCAGGGATGGATAGATTCTCGATTAACGATGAGGTGAAAGGTGAACGGGGGAGGGGCAGGAATGTGGGGTTGACGTCCAGTGATGGTGGTGTGATCTCCTCTGAACCAGGACAAAATAAGGCACTTTGAGTTGAATATTGTCCAGGTTTCAGAGCAAATCCCTCAACAGCAAAAGGAACCAAGAAAAGATGTCGGCGAACCGCAGCTCGAGGGGCCGGAGTGACGGCAGCAGCGGTGCAAAGGGCAGGCGGACGAGACGACAGACCCACGAGGCGAAGGGGCCCCGGACAACCAGCGAGCCGAGCATCAGCTTCCTGACAAGGAGCTGACCCCCATGAAGGAGGCGATCAGGATAGAAATCAAGGTGGCCACCGTGCAGAAGGCAATCCATGGGCTGGGGAAGACAGTGGCTACTCAGGACAGGACGATCCGCAACCTGGAGAAGGCCTCGACAGACAGAATCGTCACCTTGGAGGTGAAAAGGTTGGTGGCAGCCCAGAGGAACAAAGAACAATCCAGCACAGGAACAGGCCCTTCGGCCCTCCCAGCCTGTACCGGTCATGGTACCAACCTTGGCCCAAACCCTCAGCGCTCCCTAGTGCCGTATCCCTCTGTACCCATCCTGTCCATGTGTTTGTCAAGATGCCTTTTGAACGCTGTTAATGTATCTGTTCCACAACCTCCCCTGGCAACGCGTTCCAGACACTCACCACCCTCTGTGTAAAAACTTGCCTCGCACATCTCCTCAAACTTTGCCCCACAGACCTTAAACCTCTGCCCCCTGGTGACTGACCCCTCCACCCTGGGAAAGAGTGCCTGCCCATCCACTGTATCCATGCCCCTCATAATCTTGTAGACCTCTGTCAGGTCACCCCTCAACCTCCATCTTTCTAATGAAAACAGTCCGAGTCTATTCAGCCTCTCCACATAGCTAACACCCTCCATACCAGGCAACATCCTGGTAAACCTCCTCTGCACCCTCTCCAAAGCCTCCACATCCTTCGGGTAGTGTGGCGACCAGAATTGTGCGCAATATTCCCAGTGCGGCCTTACCAAGGTTCTGTACAACTGCAGCCTGATTTGCCAGCTCGAAGCCCTGTCCAATGAAGGCCCAGCATTTTGTCTGCTTGTCCACTTGTGTTGCCACCTTCAAAGATCTGTGGGCCTGCATGCCCAGATCTCTCTGTCTTTCTATATTCCGAAGAGTTTACCGTTTACGGTATATTTCCCCTCTATGTTAGACCTACCAAAATACATTAACTCACGTTTGTCCGGATTAAACTCCATTTGCCATCTCTCCGCCCAACTCTCCAATTGATCTAAATCCTACTGTATTCTCTGACAATCCTCAACACTATCGGCTGCTCCACCAACCTTGGTGTCATCCGCAAACTTACTAATCAGACCAGCTACATTTTCCTCCAAATCGTTTATGTACAAACAACAGAGGCCCCAGCACCGATCCCTGCGGAGCACCACTAGTCACAACCTTCCATTCAGAAAAACACCCTCCTACTGCTACCCTCTGTCTTCTGTGACCGAGCCAGTTCTGTATCCATCTTACCGCCTCACCCCTGATCCCGTGTGACGTCACCTTGTGTACCAGCCTGCTATGAGGCCCCTTGTCAAAGGCTTTATTGAAGTCCACGTAAACAACATCCACCGCCCTCCCCATATCAATCAACTTTGTCACTTCCTCAAAAAACTCGATCAAGTTAGTGAGGCACGAGTTCCCTTCATAGAACATAGAACATAGAACAATACAGCGCAGTACAGGCCCTTCGGCCCACGATGTTGCACCGAAACAAAAGCCATCTAACCTACACTATGCCATTATCATCCATATGTTTATCCAATAAGCTTTTAAATGCCCTCAATGTTGGCGAGTTCACTACTGTAGCAGGTAGGGCATTCCACGGCCTCACTACTCTTTGCGTAAAGAACCTACCTCTGACCTCTGTCCTATATCTATTACCCCTCAGTTTAAAGTTATGTCCCCTCGTGCCAGCCATATCCATCCGCGGGAGAAGGCTCTCACTGTCCACCCTATCCAACCCCCTGATCATTTTGTATGCCTCTATTAAGTCTCCTCTTAACCTTCTTCTCTCCAACGAAAACAACCTCAAGTCCATCAGCCTTTCCTCATAAGATTTTCCCTCCATACCAGGCAACATCCTGGTAAATCTCCTCTGCACCCACTCCAAAGCCTCCACGTCCTTCCTATAATGCGGTGACCAGAACTGTAGAATTGGTAGATGTTGAGTCTGGAGAAGGGGGTGTAGATAGCCTGGGTCACATTGTGATCCAAAAAGACGAGGTGTTGGGTGTCTTAAAAAATATTAAGGTAGATAAGTCCCCAGGGCCGGATGGGATCTACCCCAGAATACTGAAGGAGGCTGGAGAGGAAATTGCTGAGGCCTTGACAGAAATCTTTGGATCCTCGCTGTCTTCAGGGGATGTCCCGGAGGACTGGAGAATAGCCAATGTTGTTCCTCTGTTTAAGAAGGGTGGCAGGGATAATCCCGGGAACTACAGGCCGGTGAGCCTTACTTCAGTGGTAGGGAAATTACTGGAGAGAATTCTTCGAGACAGGATCTACTCCCATTTGGAAGCAAATGGACGTATTAGTGAGAGGCAGCACGGTTTTGTGAAGGGGAGGTCGTGTCTCACTAACTTGATCGAGTTTTTCGAGGAGGTCACTAAGATGATTGATGCAGGTAGGGCAGTAGATGTTGTCTATATGGACTTCAGTAAGGCCTTTGACAAGGTCCCTCATGGTAGACTAGTACAAAAGGTGAAGTCACACGGGATCAGGGGTGAACTGGCAAGGTGGATACAGAACTGGCTAGGCCATAGAAGGCAGAGGGTAGCAATGGAGGGATGCTTTTCTAATTGGAGGGCTGTGACCAGTGGTGTTCCACAGGGATCAGTGCTGGGACCTTTGCTCTTTGTAGTATATATAAATGATTTGGAGGAAAATGTAACTGGTCTGATTAGTAAGTTTGCAGACGACACAAAGGTTGGTGGAATTGCGGATAGCGATGAGGACTGTCTGAGGATACAGCAGGATTTAGATTGTCTGGAGACTTGGGCGGAGAGATGGCAGATGGAGTTTAACCTGGACAAATGTGAGGTAATGCATTTTGGAAGGGCTAATGCAGGTAGGGAATATACAGTGAATGGTAGAACCCTCAGGAGTATTGAAAGTCAAAGAGATCTAGGAGTACAGGTCCACAGATCACTGAAAGGGGCTACACAGGTGGAGAAGGTAGTCAAGAAGGCATACGGCATGCTTGCCTTCATTGGCCGGGGCATTGAGTATAAGAATTGGCAAGTCATGTTGCAGCTGTATAGAACCTTAGTTAGGCCACACTTGGAGTATAGTGTTCAATTCTGGTCGCCACACTACCAGAAGGATGTGGAGGCTTTAGAGAGGGTGCAGAAGAGATTTACCAGAATGTTGCCTGGTATGGAGGGCATAAGCTATGAGGAGCGATTGAATAAACTCGGTTTGTTCTCACTGGAACGAAGGAGGTTGAGGGGCGACCTGATAGAGGTATACAAAATTATGAGGGGCATAGACAGAGTGGATAGTCAGAGGCTTTTCCCCAGGGTAGAGGGGTCAATTACTAGGGGGCATAGGTTTAAGGTGAGAGGGGCAAAGTTTAGAGTAGATGTACGAGGCAAGTTTTTTACGCAGAGGGTAGTGGGTGCCTGGAACTCACTACCGGAGGAGGTAGTGGAGGCAGGGACGATAGGGACATTTAAGGGGCATCTTGACAAATATATGAATAGGATGGGAATAGAAGGATACGGACCCAGGAAGTGTAGAAGATTGTAGTTTAGTCGGGCAGTATGGTCGGCACGGGCTTGGAGGGCCGAAGGGCCTGTTCCTGTGCTGTACATTTCTTTGTTCTTTGTTTGTTCTTTGTACGCAATACTCCAAATGCGGCCGTACCAGAGTTCTGTACAGCTGCAACATGACCTCTCGACTCCGGAACTCAATCCCCCTACCAATAAAGGCCAACACTCCATAGGCCTTCTTCACAACCCTATCAACCTGGGTGGCAACTTTCAGGGATCTATGTACATGGACACCTAGATCCCTCTGCTCATCCACACTTTCAAGAACTTTACCATTAGCCAAATATTCCGCATTCCTGTTATTCCTTCCAAAGTGAATCACCTCACACTTCTCTACATTAAACTCCATTTGCCACCTCTCAGCCCAGCTCTGCAGCTTATCTATATCCCTCTGTAACCTGCTACATCCTTCCACACTATCGACAACACCACCGACTTTAGTATCGTCTGCAAATTTACTCACCCACCCTTCTGCGCCTTCCTCTAGGTCATTGATAAAAATGACAAACAGCAACGACCCCAGAACAGATCCTTGTGGTACTCCACTTGTGACTGTACTCCATTCTGAACATATCCCATCAACCACCACCCTCTGTCTTCTTTCAGCTAGCCAATTTCTGATCCACATCTCTAAATCACCCTCAATCCCCAGCCTCCGTATTTTTTGCAATAGCCTACCGTGGGGAACCTTATCAAACGCTTTGCTGAAATCCATATACACCACATCAACTGCTCTACCCTCGTCTACCTGTTCAGTCACCTTCTCAAAGAACTCAATAAGGTTTGTGAGGCATGACCTACCCTTCACAAAGCCATGCTGACTATCCCTGATCATATTATTCCTACCTAGATGATTATAAATCTTGTCTCTTATAATCCCCTCCAAGACTTTACCCACTACAGACGTGAGGCTCACCGGTCTATAGTTGCCGGGGTTGTCTCTGCTCCCCTTTTTGAACAAAGGGACCACATTTGCTGTCCTCCAGTCCTCTGGCACTATTCCTGTAGCCAATGATGACATAAAAATCAAAGCCAAAGGTCCAGCAATCTCTTCCCTGGCCTCCCAGAGAATCCTAGGATAAATCCCATCAGGTCCCGGGGACTTATCTATTTTCAGCCTGTCCAGAATTGCCAACACCTCTTCCCTACGTACCTCAATGCCATCTATTCTATTAGCCTGGGGCTCAGCATTCTCCTCCACAACATTATCTTTTTCCTGAGTGAATACTGACGAAAAATATTCATTTAGTATCTCGCCTATCTCTTCAGACTCCACACACAATTTCCTATCCCTGTCCTTGACTGGTCCTACTCTTTCCCTAGTCATTCGCTTATTCCTGACATACCTATAGAAAGCTTTTGGGTTTTCCTTGATCCTTCCTGCCAAATACTTCTCATGTCCCCTCCTTGCTCGTCTTAGCTCTCTCTTTAGATCCTTCCTCGCTACCTTGTAACTATCCATCGCCCCAACCGAAACTTCACACTTCATCTTCACATAGGCCTCCTTCTTCCTCTTAACAAGAGATTCCACTTCCTTGGTAAACCACGGTTCCCTCGCTCGACGCCTTCCTCCCTGTCTGACCGGTACATACTTATCAAGAACACGCAGTAGCTGATCCTTGAACAAGCTCCACTTATCCAGTGTGCCCAACACTTGCAGCCTACTTCTCCACCTTATCCCCCCCAAGTCACGTCTAATGGCATCATAATTGCCCTTCCCCCAGCTATAACTCTTGCCCTCCCCTTCACAAACCTTAAGGGGAAAAGTCGAGGAGAACAGGTTCCGACGACAAAATATCAGGATCGTGGGCCTGTCAGAAGGTACTGAGGGCAAAGACCCGACGGACTACATCGCCCAACTACTGGGCAACTTCGTCGAGAGAGGCAGCTTCCCCAACCCCCCAGTGCTCGACAGAGCGCACAAGTCACTTAGACCGGAGCCCAAGCCGGGGAGCAGCCGAGGGCGATTATCGCAAAGCTCCACCAATATCAGGACAGTGAGAGGATCCCGCAGAGGGCACGGCAGACAAAAGCAAGCACCTGGGAATAAAATCAGAATTTATCAGGACATTGGGGCAGAGCGAGCAAAATGCAGGGCCGGGTTTAACCAGGCGATATCGGCCCTGTACAAGTACGGGACACGTTAAAGTCTGCTGGTCCCAGCGAGGCTCTGGGTCACGTACCAAAAAAAGGAAAACGACTTTTCCTCCCCTGAGGAAGTGAATTTGTCAGAACCAGTGTCCTGGACAGACACGGCAACGATGAGGGGTGTGTGGGGAAAGACTGCGAGAACTGGACTGTGCCAGGGAGAATTCACACTGTCAGGGAGATAATTCACACTGTGTCAGGGAGAATTCACATTGTGTCAGGGAGAATTCACACTGTGTCAGGGAGAATTCACACTGTGTCAGAGAGAGAATAGACAGTGTCAGAGAGAGAGAATTCACACTGTGTCAGAGAGACAGAATTCACAGTGTCAGAGAGAGATAATTCACACTGTGTCAGAGAGAATTCAGACTGCATCACAGAGAGAGAATTCACACTGTGTCAGAGAGAGAGAATTGACACTGTGTCAGAGAGACAGAATTCACAGTGTCAGAGAGAGATAATTCACACTGTGTCAGAGAGAATTCAGACTGCATCACAGAGAGAGAATTCACACTGTGTCAGAGAGAGAGAATTGACACTGTGTCAGAGAGAATTCACACTTTGTCAGAGAGAGGGAATTCACACTGAGTCAGAGAGAATTCACACTGTGTCAGACAGAATTCACAGTGTCAGAGAGAATTCACACTGTCAGAGAGAATTCACACTGTGTCAGAGAGAATTCACACTGTGTCAGAGAGAATTCACACTGTGTCAGAGAGAGAGAACACACTGTCAGAGAGAGAGAGAATTCACACTGTCAGAGAGACAGAATTCACACTGTGTCAGAGAGATAATTCACACTGTCAGAGAGAATTCACAGTGTCAGGGAGAATTCACACTGCGTCAGGGAGAATTCACACTGCGTCAGGGAGAATTCACACTGCGTCAGGGAGAATTCACACTGCGTCAGGGAGAATTCACATTGCGTCAGGGAGAATTCACACTGTGTCAGGGAGAATTCATACTGTGTCAGAGAGAATTCACACTGTGTCAGGGAGAATACACACTGTGTCAGGGAGAGAGAATTCACAGTGTCAGAGAGAGAGAACACACTGTCAGAGAGAGAGAGAATTCACACTGTCAGAGAGACAGAAGTCACACTGTGTCAGAGAGATAATTCACACTGTCAGAGAGAATTCACACTGTGTCAGAGAGAATTCACACTGTGTCAGAGAGAATGCACACTGTGTCAGAGAGAATGCACACTGTGTCAGAGAGAGAGAACACACTGTCAGAGAGAGAGAGAATTCACACTGTCAGAGAGACAGAATTCACACTGTGTCAGAGAGATAATTCACACTGTCAGAGAGAATTCACAGTGTCAGGGAGAATTCACACTGCGTCAGGGAGAATTCACACTGCGTCAGGGAGAATTCACACTGCGTCAGGGAGAATTCACACTGCGTCAGGGAGAATTCACACTGCGTCAGGGAGAATTCACACTGCGTCAGGGAGAATTCACACTGCGTCAGGGAGAATTCATACTGTGTCAGAGAGAATTCACACTGTGTCAGGGAGAATACACACTGTGTCAGGGAGAGAGAATTCACAGTGCCAGAGAGAGAGAACACACAGTGTCAGAGAAAATTCACACTGCGCCAGAGAGAGAATTCAACACTGTCAGGGAGAAAGCACACTGTGTCAGGGAGAATGCACACTGTGTCAGGGAGAATGCACACTGTGTCAGGGAGAATGCACACTGTGTCAGGGAGAATGCACACTGTAGGGAGAATTCAAACTGTGTCAGGGAGAATTCACACTTTGTCAGAGAGAAAATTCACACTGTGTCAGGGAGAATTCACACTGTGTCAGGGAGAATTCACACTGTGTCAGAGAGAATTCACATTGTCAGGGAGAATTCTCAGTGTCAGGGAGAATTCACACTGTGACAGGGAGAATTCACACTGTGTCAGGGAGAATTCACACTGTGTCAGGGAGAATTCACACTGTGTCAGGGAGAATTCACACTGTGTCAGGGAGAATTCTCACTTTGTCAGGGAGAATTTGCACCGTGTCAGAGAGAATTCACACCGTGTCAGAGAGATAATTCACACTGTCAGAGAGAATTCACAGTGTCAGGGAGAATTCACACTGCGTCAGGGAGAATTCACACTGCGTCAGGGAGAATTCACACTGCGTCAGGGAGAATTCACACTGCGTCAGGGAGAATTCACACTGCGTCAGGGAGAATTCACACTGCGTCAGGGAGAATTCACACTGCGTCAGGGAGAATTCATACTGTGTCAGAGAGAATTCACACTGTGTCAGGGAGAATACACACTGTGTCAGGGAGAGAGAATTCACAGTGCCAGAGAGAGAGAACACACAGTGTCAGAGAAAATTCACACTGCGCCAGAGAGAGAATTCAACACTGTCAGGGAGAAAGCACACTGTGTCAGGGAGAATGCACACTGTGTCAGGGAGAATGCACACTGTGTCAGGGAGAATGCACACTGTGTCAGGGAGAATGCACACTGTGTCAGGGAGAATGCACACTGTGTCAGGGAGAATGCACACTGTGTCAGAGAGTATTCACACTGTAGGGAGAATTCAAACTGTGTCAGGGAGAATTCACACTTTGTCAGAGAGAAAATTCACACTGTGTCAGGGAGAATTCACACTGTGTCAGGGAGAATTCACACTGTGTCAGAGAGAATTCACATTGTCAGGGAGAATTCTCAGTGTCAGGGAGAATTCACACTGTGACAGGGAGAATTCACACTGTGTCAGGGAGAATTCACACTGTGTCAGGGAGAATTCACACTGTGTCAGGGAGAATTCACACTGTGTCAGGGAGAATTCTCACTTTGTCAGGGAGAATTTGCACCGTGTCAGAGAGAATTCACACCGTGTCAGAGAGAATTCACAGTGTCAGGGAGACTTCGCACTGTGTCAGGGAGAATTCACACTGCGTCAGGGAGAATTCACACTGCTTCAGGGTGAATTCACACTGCTTCAGGGTGAATTCACACTGCGTCAGTGAGAATTCACACTGTGTCAGGGAGAATTCACACTGCGTCAGGGAGAATTCACACTGTGTCAGAGAGAGAATTCACACTGTGTCAGAGAGAATTCACACTGTCAGGGAGAATTCTCAGTGTCAGGGAGAATTCACACTGTGTCAGGGAGAATTCACACTGTGTCAGGGAGAATTCACACTGTGTCAGGGAGAATTCACACTGTGTCAGGGAGAATTCACACTGTGTCAGGGAGAATTCACACTGTGTCAGGGAGAATTCAAACTGTGTCAGGGAGAATTCACACTGTGTCAGGGAGAATTCACATGGTGTCAGGGAGAATTCACACGGTGTCAGGGAGAATTCACACTGTGTCAGGGAGAATTCACACTGTGTCAGGGAGAATTCAAACTGTGTCAGGGAGAATTCACACTGTGTCAGGGAGAATTCACACTGCGTCAGTGAGAATTCACACTGTGTCAGGGAGAATTCACACTGCGTCAGGGAGAATTCACACTGTGTCAGAGAGAGAATTCACACTGTGTCAGAGAGAATTCACACTGTCAGGGAGAATTCTCAGTGTCAGGGAGAATTCACACTGTGTCAGGGAGAATTCACACTGTGTCAGGGAGAATTCACACTGTGTCAGGGAGAATTCACACTGTGTCAGGGAGAATTCACACTGTGTCAGGGAGAATTCACACTGTGTCAGGGAGAATTCAAACTGTGTCAGGGAGAATTCACACTGTGTCAGGGAGAATTCACATGGTGTCAGGGAGAATTCACACGGTGTCAGGGAGAATTCACACTGTGTCAGGGAGAATTCACACTGTGTCAGGGAGAATTCAAACTGTGTCAGGGAGAATTCACACTGTGTCAGGGAGAATTCACATGGTGTCAGGGAGAATTCACACGGTGTCAGGGAGAATTCACACTGTGCCAGGGAGAATTCACACTGTGCCAGGGAGAATTCACACTGTGCCAGGGAGAATTCACACTGTGCCAGGGAGAATTCACACTGTCAGGGAGATAATTCACACTGTGTCAGGGAGAATTCACATTGTGTCAGGGAGAATTCACACTGTGTCAGGGAGAATTCACACTGTGTCAGAGAGAATTGACACTGTGTCAGAGAGAATTGTCACTGTGTCAGAGAGAATTCACACTGTGTCAGAGAGAATTCACACTGTGCCAGAGAGAGAATTCACACTGTCAGGGAGAATTCACACTGTGAGGGAGAATTCACACTGTGAGGGAGAATTCACACCGTGTCAGAGGGAATTCACACTGTCAGGAAGAATTCACACTGTGGTCAGGAAGAATTCACACTGTGTCAGACAGAATTCACACTGAGTCAGGGAGAATTCACACGGTCAGGGAGAATTCACACTGGGCGGGATTCTCCACTCCCACGCCGAAGTGGCCGCGCCGTCGTGAACGCCGTCGAGGTTCACGACGGCTCGCAACGGCCCCGGTCATGACTGATTCAGGCCCTGACAATGGGCCAGGAACGGGGCCGCGTCATCTACACGTGCCAGGCCTTGTCGCCCGCGTAAAAGCGGCGCCGCATAACGGACGTCATCCTCGCATGTGCGGGTTGCCGTCCTCTCTGAATCCACCCCGCAAGAAGATGGGGGACGGATCTTGCGGGGCTGCGGAAGGAAGGAGGTCCTCCTTCAGAGAGGACGGCCCGACGCTCGGTGGGCACCGATCGCGGGCCACCCCACATTCCAGGTGAAGCCCGGTGCAGGATCCCCCCTCGCCCCCCCCCCACAGGCCGCCCCCCAGCGTTCACGCACCGCCCACGACTGTAGCGACCAGGTGTGGACGGCGCCGGGTGGGAACCAGCCGTTTTGGCCTGGCCGCTCGGCCCATCCGGGCCTCAGAATATCGGGGGTGCCGGAGAATCACCATTTTGGGTGTCTCCGGCGATTCTCCGGCCTGCGAAACTCGACCCGGCCAATACCGCCGCTTGGGAGAATCGCGGGAGGGCGTCGGACCGGCATCCCCGGAAATTTTGGCGGCCCAGGCGATTCTCCCAACCGGCGTCGGAGTGGAGAATCGTGCCCACTGTGTCAGAGAGAACTCACACGGTCAGGGAGAATTCACACGGTCAGGGAGAATTCACACGGTCAGGGAGAATTCACACGGTCAGGGAGAACTCACAGTCAGGGAGAATTCACAGTCAGGGAGAATTCACACTGTGTCAGAGAGAATTCACACGGTCAGGGAGAATTCACACTGTGTCAGAGAGAATTCACACGGTCAGGGAGAATTCACACGGTCAGGGAGAATTCACACGGTCAGGGAGAATTCACACGGTCAGGGAGAATTCACACTGTGTCAGAGAGAATTCACACTCTCAGGGAGAATTCACACTGTGTCAGAGAGAATTCACATGGTCAGGGAGAATTAACACTGTGTCAGGGAGAATTCACACTGTGTCAGAGAGGATTCACACTGTCAGGGAGAATTCACACTGTCAGGGAGAATTCACACTGTATCAGGAAGAATTCACACGGTCAGGGAGAATTCACACGGTCAGGGAGAATTCACACGGTGTCAGAGAGAATTCACACGGGTCAGGGAGAATTCACACGGTGTCAGGGAGAATTCACACTCTCAGGGAGAATTCACACTCTCAGGGAGAATTCACACTGTGTCAGGGAGAATTCACACTGTCAGAGAGAATTCACACTGTGTCAGAGAGAATTCACACTGTGTCAGAGAGAATGCACACTGTGTCAGAGAGAATGCACACTGTGTCAGAGAGAGAGAACACACTGTCAGAGAGAGAGAGAATTCACACTGTCAGAGAGACAGAATTCACACTGTGTCAGAGAGATAATTCACACTGTCAGAGAGAATTCACAGTGTCAGGGAGAATTCACACTGCGTCAGGGAGAATTCACACTGCGTCAGGGAGAATTCACACTGCGTCAGGGAGAATTCACACTGCGTCAGGGAGAATTCACACTGCGTCAGGGAGAATTCACACTGCGTCAGGGAGAATTCACACTGCGTCAGGGAGAATTCATACTGTGTCAGAGAGAATTCACACTGTGTCAGGGAGAATACACACTGTGTCAGGGAGAGAGAATTCACAGTGCCAGAGAGAGAGAACACACAGTGTCAGAGAAAATTCACACTGCGCCAGAGAGAGAATTCAACACTGTCAGGGAGAAAGCACACTGTGTCAGGGAGAATGCACACTGTGTCAGGGAGAATGCACACTGTGTCAGGGAGAATGCACACTGTGTCAGGGAGAATGCACACTGTAGGGAGAATTCAAACTGTGTCAGGGAGAATTCACACTTTGTCAGAGAGAAAATTCACACTGTGTCAGGGAGAATTCACACTGTGTCAGGGAGAATTCACACTGTGTCAGAGAGAATTCACATTGTCAGGGAGAATTCTCAGTGTCAGGGAGAATTCACACTGTGACAGGGAGAATTCACACTGTGTCAGGGAGAATTCACACTGTGTCAGGGAGAATTCACACTGTGTCAGGGAGAATTCACACTGTGTCAGGGAGAATTCTCACTTTGTCAGGGAGAATTTGCACCGTGTCAGAGAGAATTCACACCGTGTCAGAGAGATAATTCACACTGTCAGAGAGAATTCACAGTGTCAGGGAGAATTCACACTGCGTCAGGGAGAATTCACACTGCGTCAGGGAGAATTCACACTGCGTCAGGGAGAATTCACACTGCGTCAGGGAGAATTCACACTGCGTCAGGGAGAATTCACACTGCGTCAGGGAGAATTCACACTGCGTCAGGGAGAATTCATACTGTGTCAGAGAGAATTCACACTGTGTCAGGGAGAATACACACTGTGTCAGGGAGAGAGAATTCACAGTGCCAGAGAGAGAGAACACACAGTGTCAGAGAAAATTCACACTGCGCCAGAGAGAGAATTCAACACTGTCAGGGAGAAAGCACACTGTGTCAGGGAGAATGCACACTGTGTCAGGGAGAATGCACACTGTGTCAGGGAGAATGCACACTGTGTCAGGGAGAATGCACACTGTGTCAGGGAGAATGCACACTGTGTCAGGGAGAATGCACACTGTGTCAGAGAGTATTCACACTGTAGGGAGAATTCAAACTGTGTCAGGGAGAATTCACACTTTGTCAGAGAGAAAATTCACACTGTGTCAGGGAGAATTCACACTGTGTCAGGGAGAATTCACACTGTGTCAGAGAGAATTCACATTGTCAGGGAGAATTCTCAGTGTCAGGGAGAATTCACACTGTGACAGGGAGAATTCACACTGTGTCAGGGAGAATTCACACTGTGTCAGGGAGAATTCACACTGTGTCAGGGAGAATTCACACTGTGTCAGGGAGAATTCTCACTTTGTCAGGGAGAATTTGCACCGTGTCAGAGAGAATTCACACCGTGTCAGAGAGAATTCACAGTGTCAGGGAGACTTCGCACTGTGTCAGGGAGAATTCACACTGCGTCAGGGAGAATTCACACTGCTTCAGGGTGAATTCACACTGCTTCAGGGTGAATTCACACTGCGTCAGTGAGAATTCACACTGTGTCAGGGAGAATTCACACTGCGTCAGGGAGAATTCACACTGTGTCAGAGAGAGAATTCACACTGTGTCAGAGAGAATTCACACTGTCAGGGAGAATTCTCAGTGTCAGGGAGAATTCACACTGTGTCAGGGAGAATTCACACTGTGTCAGGGAGAATTCACACTGTGTCAGGGAGAATTCACACTGTGTCAGGGAGAATTCACACTGTGTCAGGGAGAATTCACACTGTGTCAGGGAGAATTCAAACTGTGTCAGGGAGAATTCACACTGTGTCAGGGAGAATTCACATGGTGTCAGGGAGAATTCACACGGTGTCAGGGAGAATTCACACTGTGTCAGGGAGAATTCACACTGTGTCAGGGAGAATTCAAACTGTGTCAGGGAGAATTCACACTGTGTCAGGGAGAATTCACACTGCGTCAGTGAGAATTCACACTGTGTCAGGGAGAATTCACACTGCGTCAGGGAGAATTCACACTGTGTCAGAGAGAGAATTCACACTGTGTCAGAGAGAATTCACACTGTCAGGGAGAATTCTCAGTGTCAGGGAGAATTCACACTGTGTCAGGGAGAATTCACACTGTGTCAGGGAGAATTCACACTGTGTCAGGGAGAATTCACACTGTGTCAGGGAGAATTCACACTGTGTCAGGGAGAATTCACACTGTGTCAGGGAGAATTCAAACTGTGTCAGGGAGAATTCACACTGTGTCAGGGAGAATTCACATGGTGTCAGGGAGAATTCACACGGTGTCAGGGAGAATTCACACTGTGTCAGGGAGAATTCACACTGTGTCAGGGAGAATTCAAACTGTGTCAGGGAGAATTCACACTGTGTCAGGGAGAATTCACATGGTGTCAGGGAGAATTCACACGGTGTCAGGGAGAATTCACACTGTGCCAGGGAGAATTCACACTGTGCCAGGGAGAATTCACACTGTGCCAGGGAGAATTCACACTGTGCCAGGGAGAATTCACACTGTCAGGGAGATAATTCACACTGTGTCAGGGAGAATTCACATTGTGTCAGGGAGAATTCACACTGTGTCAGGGAGAATTCACACTGTGTCAGAGAGAATTGACACTGTGTCAGAGAGAATTGTCACTGTGTCAGAGAGAATTCACA
This sequence comes from Scyliorhinus torazame, assembly GCF_047496885.1. NCBI lineage: Eukaryota > Metazoa > Chordata > Chondrichthyes > Carcharhiniformes > Scyliorhinidae > Scyliorhinus > Scyliorhinus torazame. The sequence goes on along the minus strand of NC_092710.1, from coordinate 356,279,522 downwards.
CTGTGTCAGAGAGAATTCACACTGTGCCAGAGAGAGAATTCACACTGTCAGGGAGAATTCACACTGTGAGGGAGAATTCACACTGTGAGGGAGAATTCACACCGTGTCAGAGGGAATTCACACTGTCAGGAAGAATTCACACTGTGGTCAGGAAGAATTCACACTGTGTCAGACAGAATTCACACTGAGTCAGGGAGAATTCACACGGTCAGGGAGAATTCACACTGGGCGGGATTCTCCACTCCCACGCCGAAGTGGCCGCGCCGTCGTGAACGCCGTCGAGGTTCACGACGGCTCGCAACGGCCCCGGTCATGACTGATTCAGGCCCTGACAATGGGCCAGGAACGGGGCCGCGTCATCTACACGTGCCAGGCCTTGTCGCCCGCGTAAAAGCGGCGCCGCATAACGGACGTCATCCTCGCATGTGCGGGTTGCCGTCCTCTCTGAATCCACCCCGCAAGAAGATGGGGGACGGATCTTGCGGGGCTGCGGAAGGAAGGAGGTCCTCCTTCAGAGAGGACGGCCCGACGCTCGGTGGGCACCGATCGCGGGCCACCCCACATTCCAGGTGAAGCCCGGTGCAGGATCCCCCCTCGCCCCCCCCCACAGGCCGCCCCCCAGCGTTCACGCACCGCCCACGACTGTAGCGACCAGGTGTGGACGGCGCCGGGTGGGAACCAGCCGTTTTGGCCTGGCCGCTCGGCCCATCCGGGCCTCAGAATATCGGGGGTGCCGGAGAATCACCATTTTGGGTGTCTCCGGCGATTCTCCGGCCTGCGAAACTCGACCCGGCCAATACCGCCGCTTGGGAGAATCGCGGGAGGGCGTCGGACCGGCATCCCCGGAAATTTTGGCGGCCCAGGCGATTCTCCCAACCGGCGTCGGAGTGGAGAATCGTGCCCACTGTGTCAGAGAGAACTCACACGGTCAGGGAGAATTCACACGGTCAGGGAGAATTCACACGGTCAGGGAGAATTCACACGGTCAGGGAGAACTCACAGTCAGGGAGAATTCACAGTCAGGGAGAATTCACACTGTGTCAGAGAGAATTCACACGGTCAGGGAGAATTCACACTGTGTCAGAGAGAATTCACACGGTCAGGGAGAATTCACACGGTCAGGGAGAATTCACACGGTCAGGGAGAATTCACACGGTCAGGGAGAATTCACACTGTGTCAGAGAGAATTCACACTCTCAGGGAGAATTCACACTGTGTCAGAGAGAATTCACATGGTCAGGGAGAATTAACACTGTGTCAGGGAGAATTCACACTGTGTCAGAGAGGATTCACACTGTCAGGGAGAATTCACACTGTCAGGGAGAATTCACACTGTATCAGGAAGAATTCACACGGTCAGGGAGAATTCACACGGTCAGGGAGAATTCACACGGTGTCAGAGAGAATTCACACGGGTCAGGGAGAATTCACACGGTGTCAGGGAGAATTCACACTCTCAGGGAGAATTCACACTCTCAGGGAGAATTCACACTGTGTCAGGGAGAATTCACACTGTGTCAGGGAGAATTCACACTGTGTCAGAGAGAATTCACACTGTGTCAGAGAGAATTCACACTCTCAGGGAGAATTCACACTGTGTCAGAGAGAATTCACACTCTCAGGGAGAATTCACACTGTGTCAGGGAGAATTCACACTGTGTCAGAGAGGATTCACACTGTCAGGGAGAATTCACACTGTCAGGGAGAATTCACACTGTATCAGGAAGAATTCACACCGTGTCAGAGAGAATTCACACGGTCAGGGAGAATTCACACTGTCAGGGAGAATTCACACTGTCAGGGAGAATTCACACTGTCAGGGAGAATTCACACTGTTTCCGAGAGAATTCACACTGTCAGGGAGAATTCACATTGTCAGGGACAATTCACACTGTGGTCAGGAAGAATTCATACTGTGTCAGAGAGAATTCACACTGTGTCAGACAGAATTCACACTGTGTCAGACAGAATTCACACTGTGTCAGACAGAATTCACACTGTGTCAGGGAGAATTCACACTGTGTCAGGGAGAATTCACACTGAGTCAGGGAGAATTCACACTGTCAGGAAGAATTCACACTGTCAGGAAGAATTCACACTGTCAGGGAGAATTCACACGGTCAGAAAGAATTCACACGGTCAGGGAGTATTCACACGGTCAGGGAGAATTCACACGGTCAGGGAGAATTCACACTCTCAGGGAGAATTCACACTGTGTCAGGGAGAATTCACACTGTGTCAGAGAGAATTCACACTGTGTCAGAGAGAATTCACACTGTGTCAGAGAGAATTCACACTGTGTCAGAGAGAATTCACACGGTCAGGGAGAATTCACATGGTATGGGAGAATTCACACGGTCAGGGAGAATTCACACGGTGTCGGAGAGAATTCACACTCTCAGGGAGAATTCACACTGTGTCAGGGAGAATTCACACTGTGTCAGAGAGAATTCACACGGTCAGGGAGAATTCACACTGTGTCAGGGAGAATTCACACTGTGTCAGGGAGAATTCACACGGTGTCAGGGAAAATTCACATGGTGTCAGGGAGAATTCACACGGTCAGGGAGAATTCACACTGTGTCAGGGAGAATTCACACGGTGTCAGGGAGAATTCACACGGTGTCAGGGAGAATTCACACGGTGTCAGGGAGAATTCACACGGTGTCAGGGAGAATTCACACGGTGACAGTTCTGCGATGAAGAAAGTGCTCACCTTTCCTCTGATTGATCAGTTGTAGTCTGTGCTCTCTCACTGAATCACTCAGGCTTTCCAGCATTCGCTCAATGCAGTTATCCAGAACTATCGAGCGTGACTGTGAACAGATCGGCTGCCGACATATCGGACATTCCTCTTTCCTCTTCCTCCACTCCAGAATACAATGACAGCAAAAACTGTGAGAACAGTTCAAAGTGACTGCCTGAGAGACAATAGAGAAAGATTCATCATGTCACAGTGGTTAGCACTGCCATCTCACAGAGCCAGGGACCCGGGTTAACACTGCTGTCTCACAGTGCCCGGGACCCGGGTTAACACTGCTGTCTCACAGTGCCCGGGACCCGGGTTAACACTGCTGTCTCACAGTGCCCGGGACCCGGGTTAACACTGCTGCTCACAGTGTCAGGGACCCGGGTTAACACTGCTGTCTCACAGTGCCAGGGACCCGGGTTAACACTGCTGTCTCACAGTACCAGGGACCCGGGTTAACACTGCTGCTCACAGTGTCAGGGACCCGGGTTAACACTGCTGTCTCACAGTGCCAGGGACACGGGTTAACACTGCTGTCTCACAGTACCAGGGACCCGGGTTAACACTGCTGCTCACAGTGTCAGGGACCCGGGTTAACACTGCTGTCTCACAGTGCCAGGGACACGGGTTAACACTGCTGTCTCACAGTGCCAGGGACACGGGTTAACACTGCTGTCTCACAATGCCAGGGACCCGGGTTAACACTGCTGCCTCACAGTGTCAGGGACCCGGGTTAACACTGCTCTCTCACAGTGCCCGGGACCCGGGTTAACACTGCTGTCTCACAGTGCCAGGGACACGGGTTAACACTGCTGTCTCACAGTGCCAGGGAGCCGGGTTAACACATGCTGTCTCACAGAGCCAGGGACCGGGTTAACACTGCTGTCTCACAGTCCAGGGACCCGGGTTAACACTGCTGTCTCACAGAGCCAGGGAGCCGGGTTAACACTGCTGTCTCACAGTGCCAGTGACCCGGGTTAACACTGCTGTCACACAGTGCCAGTGACCCGGGTTAACACTGCTGTCTCACAGAGCCAGGGACCCGGGTTAACACTGCTGTCTCACAGTGCCAGTGACCTGGGTTAACACTGCTGTCTCACAGTGCCAGGGACCTGGGTTAACACTGCTGTCTCACAGTGCCAGGGACCCGGGTTAACACTGCTGCCTCACAGAGCCAGGGACACGGGTTAACACTGCTGTCTCACAGTGCCAGGGACCCGGGTTAACACTGCTGTCTCACAGTGCCAGGGACCCGGGTTAACACTGCCATCTCACAGAGCCAGTGACCTGGGTTAACACTGCTGTCTCACAGTGCCAGGGACCTGGGTTAACACTGCTGTCTCACAGTGCCAGGGACCCGGGTTAACACTGCTGTCTCACAGTGCCAGGGACCCGGGTTAACACATGCTGTCTCACAGAGCCAGGGACCGGGTTAACACTGCTGTCTCACAGTGCCAGGGACCCGGGTTAACACTGCTGTCTCACAGTGCCAGGGACCTGGGTTAACACTGCTGTCTCACAGTGCCAGGGACCCGGGTTAACACTGCTGCCTCACAGTGCCAGGGACCTGGGTTAACACTGCTGTCTCACAGTGCCAGGGACCCGGGTTAACACTGCTGTCTCACAGTGCCAGGGACCTGGGTTAACACTGCTGTCTCACAGAGCCAGTGACCTGGGTTAACACTGCTGTCTCACAGTGCCAGGGACCTGGGTTAACACTGCTGTCTCACAGTGCCAGGGACCCAGGTTAACACTGCTGTCTCACAGTGCCAGGGACCCGGGTTAACACTGCTGTCTCACAGTGCCAGGGACCCGGGTTAACACTGCTGTCTCACAGTGCCAGGGACCCGGGTTAACACTGCTGTCTCACAGAGCCAGGGACCCGGGATAACACTGCTGTCTCACAGTGCCAGGGACCCGGGTTAACACTGCTGTCTCACAGAGCCAGGGAACCGGGTTAACACTGCTGTCTCACAGGGCCAGGGACCCGGGTTAACACTGCTGTCTCACAGTGCCAGGGACCCGGGTTAACACAGCTGTCTCACAGTGCCAGGGACCCGGGTTAACACATGCTGTCTCACAGTGCCAGTGACCAGGGTTAACACTGCTGTCTCACAGTGCCAGGGACCCGGGTTAACACTGCTCTCTCACAGTGCCCGGGACCCGGGTTAACACTGCTGTCTCACAGTGCCAGGGACACGGGTTAACACTGCTGTCTCACAATGCCAGGGACCCGGGTTAACACTGCTCTCTCACAGTGCCCGGGACCCGGGTTAACACTGCTGTCTCACAGTGCCAGGGACCCGGGTTAACACTGCTGTCTCACAATGCCAGGGACCCGGGTTAACACTGCCGCCTCACAGTGCCAGGGGCCCGGGTTAACACTTCTGTCTCACAGTGCCAGGGTCCCGGGTTCAATTCCAGCCTCGGGTGACTGTGCAGTGTCTGCCCCTTCTCCCCGTGTCTGCGTGGGTTTCCTCCGGGTGCTCCTCCCACAGTCCAAAGACGTGCAGGTTAGGTGGATTGGCCATGATGTCCGGGGTTAGGGGGACAGAGCGGGAGAGTAGGCCTTGGTCAGGTGGATTGAAGGGGGTGTCCAGCGATGAGATCTTTTAAAATTTAATAGCTAGGATGCCACTAGAGTAGCTCTACATAAGTTAGTTTATTAAGGATTGACATTAATTATAGAAAGTGTAGTGGGTAATCATTATTAACCATTAAAGCTGTATTTTGGGACATAGCAGTGATAAACTCTAGCTGCAAGCAGAGGCCACAATGCATGGGCAGCACGGTAGCATTGTGGATAGCACAATTGCTTCACAGCTCCTGGGTCCCAGGTTCGATTCCGGCTTGGGTCACTGTCTGTGCGGAGTCTGCACATCCTCCCCGTGTGTGCGTGGGTTTCCTCCGGGTGCTCCGGTTTCCTCCCACAGTCCAAAGATGTGCAGGTTAGGTGGATTGGCCATGATAAATTGCCCTTAGTGTCCAAATTGCCCTTAGTGTTGGGTGGGGTTACTGGGTTATGGGGATAGGGTGGAGGTGTTGACCTTGGGTAGGGTGCTCTTTGCAAGAGCCGGTGCAGACTCGATGGGCCGAATGGCCTCCTTCTGCACTGTAAATTCTATGAAATCTATGATGGGATTTAGTCTAGCTAACTTGCCCATGTTTTTGAGACACACGAGATGTGCGGTCAGCAGATTACATAGTGGACGTAAACAAGTTTTATCAGTGGGCCCAATATCCTGTGGAACAATCCATGGAGTGAAGAGAATGCCAGTTCTACCACCCTGTCCCGAATGAACAATGGGAGGGCAGGATGGTAGGATGGGGAAAACAACTTAAAATGGACATAGAACCGTGGGTAAACAACAGGTGACAGGAAGAGGCTCAATCTTGGATTGATCGCAATTTTATTGGATAGGTTTAAATATCAGGGCTTCAGGGATTGGATTGAGTTCAACTAGGGTGGGCTACTGATAGGCAGAGAGAGAGGGACAGAGAGAGGGACAGAGATAGACAGAGAGAGAGGGACAGAGAGAGAGGGACAGAGAGAGGGACAGAGATAGACAGAGAGAGAGGGACAGAGAGAGAGGGACAGAGAGAGAGGGACAGAGAGAGAGGGACAGAGATAGACAGAGAGAGAGGGACAGAGAGAGGGACAGAGATAGACAGAGAGAGAGGGACAGAGAGAGAGGGACAGAGAGAGAGGGACAGAGATAGAGGGACAGAGATAGAGGGGGACAGAAAGAGAGAGAGAGAGAGGGACAGAGAGAGAGAGAGAGAGAGAGGGACAGAGAGAGAGGGACAGAGATAGGGATAGACAGAGAGAGAGGGACAGAGAGAGAGAGAGGGACAGAGAGAGGGAGAGGGACAGAGAGAGGGAGAGGGACAGAGAGAGGGAGAGGGACAGAGAGAGGGAGAGGGATAGAGAGAGGGAGTGGGACAGAGAGAGGGACAGAGAGAGGGATAGACAGAGAGAGGGATAGACAGAGAGAGGGATAGACAGAGAGTGGGACAGAGAGAGGGACAGAGAGGGGGACAGAGAGAGGGACAGAGAGAGAGAGAGAGAGGGACAGAGAGGGGGACTGAAGGAGGGACAGAGAGAGAGGAACAGAGAGGGGGACAGCGAGGGGGACAGCGAGGGGGACAGCGAGGGGGACAGCGAGGGGGACAGCGAGGGGGACAGCGAGGGGGACAGCGAGGGGGACAGCGAGGGGGACAGCGAGGGGGACAGCGAGGGGGACAGAGAGGGGGACAGAGAGGGGGACAGAGAGGGGGACAGAGAGGGGGACAGAGAGGGGGACAGAGAGGGGGACAGAGAGGGGGACAGAGGGACAGAGAGAGGGGGACAGCGAGGGGGACAGCGAGGGGGACAGAGAGGGGGACAGAGAGGGGGACAGAGAGGGGGACAGAGAGGGGGACAGAGAGGGGGACAGAGAGGGGGACAGCGAGGGGGACAGCGAGGGGGACAGAGAGGGGGACAGAGAGGGGGACAGAGAGGGGGACAGAGAGGGGGACAGAGAGGGGGACAGAGAGGGGGACAGAGAGGGGGACAGAGAGGGGGACAGAGAGGGGGACAGAGAGGGGGACAGAGAGGGGGACAGAGAGGGGGACAGAGAGGGGGACAGAGAGGGGGGACATAGAGGGGGACAGAGAGGGGGACAGAGAGGGGGACAGAGAGGGGGACAGAGAGGGGGACAGAGAGGGAGAGGGACAGAGAGAGGGAGAGGGACAGAGAGAGGGAGAGGGACAGAGAGAGGGAGAGGGACAGAGAGAGGGAGAGGGACAGAGAGAGGGAGAGGGACAGAGAGAGGGACTGAGAGAGGGACAGAGAGAGGGACAGAGAGAGGGACAGAGAGAGGGACAGAGAGAGAGGGACAGAGAGAGAGGGACAGAGAGAGAGGGACAGAGAGAGAGACAGAGAGGGGGACAGAGAGGGGGACAGAGAGGGGGACAGAGAGGGGGACAGAGAGGGGGACAGAGAGGGGGACAGACAGAGAGGGAGAGGGACAGAGAGAGGGAGAGGGACAGAGAGAGGGAGAGGGACAGAGAGAGGGAGAGGGACAGAGAGAGGGAGAGGGACAGAGAGAAGGACAGAGAGAGGGATAGACAGAGAGAGGGACAGAGAGAGGGACAGAGAGAGGGACAGAGAGAGGGACAGAGAGAGGGACAGAGAGAGAGGGACAGAGAGAGGGACAGAGAGAGGGACAGAGAGAGGGACAGAGAGAGGGACAGAGAGAGGGACAGAGAGAGGGACAGAGAGAGGGACAGAGAGAAGGACAGAGAGAAGGACAGAGAGAGGGATAGACAGAGAGAGGGATAGACAGAGAGAGGGACAGAGAGAGGGGGACAGCGAGGGGGACAGCGAGGGAGACAGCGAGGGGGACAGCGAGGGGGACAGAGAGGGGGACAGAGAGGGGGACAGAGAGGGGGACAGAGAGGGGGACAGAGAGGGGGACAGAGAGGGGGACAGAGAGGGGGACAGCGAGGGGGACAGCGAGGGGGACAGCGAGGGGGACAGGGAGGGGGACAGGGAGGGGGACAGGGAGGGGGACAGAGAGGGGGACAGAGAGGGGGACAGAGAGGGGGACAGAGAGGGGGACAGAGAGGGGGACAGAGAGGGGGACAGAGAGGGGGACAGCGAGGGGGACAGCGAGGGGGACAGCGAGGGGGACAGCGAGGGGGACAGCGAGGGGGACAGCGAGGGGGACAGCGAGGGGGACAGCGAGGGGGACAGCGAGGGGGACAGCGAGGGGGACAGCGAGGGGGACAGCGAGGGGGACAGCGAGGGGGACAGCGAGGGGGACAGAGAGGGGGACAGCGAGGGGGACAGCGAGGGGGACAGCGAGGGGGACAGCGAGGGGGACAGCGAGGGGGACAGCGAGGGGGACAGCGAGGGGGACAGCGAGGGGGACAGCGAGGGGGACAGCGAGTGGGACAGCGAGGGGGACAGCGAGGGGGACAGCGAGGGGGACAGCGAGGGGGACAGCGAGGGGGACAGCGAGGGGGACAGCGAGGGGGACAGCGAGGGGGACAGCGAGGGGGACAGCGAGGGGGACAGAGAGGGGGACAGAGAGAGAGAGAGAGGGACAGAGAGGGGGACAGAGAGGGGGACAGCGAGGGGGACAGCTAGGGGGACAGCTAGGGGGACAGCGAGGGGGACAGCGAGGGAGACAGAGGGACAGCGAGGGGGACAGCGAGGGGGACAGCGAGGGGGACAGCGAGGGGGACAGCGAGGGGGACAGCGAGGGGACAGCGAGGGGGACAGCGAGGGGGACAGCGAGGGGGACAGCGAGGGGGACAGCGAGGGGGACAGCGAGGGGGACAGCGAGGGGGACAGCGAGGGGGACAGCGAGGGGGACAGGGAGGGGGACAGAGAGGGGGACTGAGAGAGGGGGACAGCGAGGGGGACAGCGAGGGGGACTGAGAGAGGGACAGAGAGAGGGACAGAGAGAGGGACAGAGAGAGAGAGAGAGGGACAGAGAGAGAGACAGAGAGGGGGACAGAGAGGGGGACAGAGAGGGGGACAGAAGGAGGGACAGAGAGGGGGACAGCGAGGGGGTCAGCGAGGGGGTCAGCGAGGGGGACAGCGAGGGGGACAGCGAGGGGGACAAGCGAGGGGGACAAGCGAGGGGGACAAGCGAGGGGGACAAGCGAGGGGGACAAGCGAGGGGGACAGCGAGGGGGGACAGAGAGGGGGGACAGAGAGGGGGGACAGAGAGGGGGGACAGAGAGGGGGACAGAGAGGGGGACAGAGAGGGGGACAGAGAGGGGGACAGAGAGGGGGACAGAGAGAGAGAGACAGACAGAGAGACAGACAGAGAGGGCCAGATAGAGGGCCAGATAGAGAGAGAGGGACAGATAGAGGGACAGAGAGAGAGAGACAGAGAGAGACAGAGAGAGGGACAGAGAGAGGGACAGAGAGAGAGACAGAGAGAGAGGGACAGAGAGAGGGACAGAGAGAGGGACAGAGAGAGGGACAGAGAGTGGGACAGAGAGTGGGACAGAGAGAGGGACAGAGAGAGAGGGACAGAGAGAGAGGGACAGAGAGAGAGGGACAGAGAGAGGGACAGAGAGAGGGACAGAGAGAGGGACAGAGAGAGGGACAGAGAGAGGGACAGAGAGAGAGGGACAGAGAGAGAGGGACAGAGAGAGAGGGACAGAGAGAGAGGGGGGGGACAGAGAGTGAGAGAGAGAGGGACAGAGAGAGAGAGTGGGACAGAGAGAGGGACAGAGAGAGGGATAGACAGATCGAGGGACAGAGAGAGAGGGACAGAGAGAGGGAGAGGGACAGGGAGAGGGACAGAGAGAGGGAGAGGGACAGAGAGAGGGACAGAGAGAGGGATAGACAGAGAGAGGGACAGAAGGAGGGACAGAAGGAGGGACAGAAGGAGAGACAGAAGGAGGGACAGAAGGAGAGACAGAAGGAGAGACAGAAGGAGAGACAGAAGGAAAGACAGAAGGAGAGACAGAAGGAAAGACAGAAGGAGAGACAGAAGGAGAGGAACAGAGAGAGGGACAGAGAGAGGGACAGAGAGAGGGACAGAGAGAGGGACGCACAGAGAGAGGGACGCACAGAGAGAGGGACAGACAGAGAGAGGGACAGACAGAGCGACAGAGAGGGGGACAGAGAGGGGGACAGCGAGGGGGACAGCGAGGGGGACAGCGAGGGGGACAGCGAGGGGGACAGCGAGGGGGACAGCGAGGGGGACAGCGAGGGGGACAGCGAGGGGGACAGCGAGGGGGGCAGCGAGGGGGACAGCGAGGGGGACAGAAGGAGGGACAGAGAGGGGGACAGCGAGGGGGACAGCGAGGGGAACAGCGAGGGGGACAGCGAGGGGGACAGCGAGGGGGACAGCGAGGGGGACAGCGAGGGGGACAGCGAGGGGGACAGCGAGGGGGACAGCGAGGGGGACAGCGAGGGGGACAGCGAGGGGGACAGCGAGGGGGACAGCGAGGGGGACAGCGAGGGGGACAGAGAGGGGGACAGAGAGGGGGACAGAGAGGGGGACAGAGAGGGGGACAGAGAGGGGGACAGAGAGGGGGACAGAGAGGGGGACAGAGAGGGGGACAGAGAGGGGGACAGCGAGGGGGACAGCGAGGGGGACAGAGAGGGGGACAGAGAGCCCTCTGTGCTCTGACTGTGAGATGTGGCAGGTCCGGGAGGCTTCCAGCGTCCTGGATGGCTTCATCTGCAGAAAGTGCACCCAACTGCAGCTCCTCACAGACCGCATGGTTCGGTTGGAGCAGCAATTGGATGCACTTAGGAGCATGCAGGTGGCGGAAAGCGTCATAGATCGCAGTTATGTAAGTGTGGTCACACCCAAGGTGCAGGCAGAGAAATGGGTGACCACCAGAAAGGGCAGGCAGTCAGTGCAGGAATCCCCTGTGGTTGTCCCCCTCTCGAACAGATATACCCCTTTGGATACTGTCGGGGGGGATAGCCTATCAGGGGAAAACAGCAGCAGCCAGAGCAGTGGCACCACGGCTGGCTCTGATGTTCAGAAGGGAGGGTCAAAGCGCAGAAGAGTAATAGTAATAGGGGACTCTATAGTCAGGGGAACAGATAGGCGCTTCTGTGGACGTGAAAGAGACTCCAGGATGGTATGTTGCCTCCCTGGTGCCAGGGTCCAGGATGTCTCCGAACGGGTAGAGGGAATCCTGAAGGGGGAGGGCAAACAGGTAGAGGTCGTTGTACATATTGGTACTAACGACATAGGCAGGAAGAGGCATGAGGTCCTGCAGCAGGAGTTCAGGGAGCTAGGCAGAAAGTTAAAAGACAGGACCTCGAGGGTTGTAATCTCGGGATTACTCCCTGTGCCACGTGCCAGTGAGGCTAGAAATAGGAAGATAGAGCAGACAAACACGTGGCTAAACAGCTGGTGTAGGAGGGAGGGTTTCGGTTATCTGGACCACTGGGAGCTCTTCCGGGGCAGGTGTGACCTGTATAAGATGGACGGGTTGCATCTAAACCGGAGAGGCATAAATATCCTGGCCGCGAGATTTGCTAGTGTCACACGGGAGGGTTTAAACTAGTATGGCAGGGGGGTGGGCACGGGAGCAATAGGTCAGAAGGTGAGAGCGTTGAGGGAGAACTAGGGAATATGGACAGTGTGGCTCTGAGGCAGAGCAGACGGGGAGAAGTTGCTGAACACAGCGGGTCTGGTGGCCTGAAGTGCATATGTTTTAATGCAAGGAGCATTACGGGTAAGGCAGATGAACTTAGAGCTTGGATTAGTACTTGGAACTATGATGTTGTTGCCATTACAGAGACCTGGTTGAGGGAAGGGCAGGATTGGCAGCTAAACGTTCCAGGATTTAGATGTTTCAGGCGGGATAGAGGGGGATGTAAAAGGGGAGGCGGAGTTGCGCTACTTGTTCAGGAGAGTATCACAGCTATACAGCGAGAGGACACCTCAGAGGGCAGTGCGGCTATATGGGTAGAGATCAGGAATAAGGAGGGTGCAGTCACAATGTTGGGGGTATACTACAGGCCTCCCAACAGCCAGCGGGAGATAGAGGAGCAGATAGGTAGACAGATTTTGGAAAAGAGTAAAAACAACAGGGTTGTGGTGATGGGAGACTTCAACTTCCCCAATATTGACTGGGACTCACTTAGTGCCAGGGGCTTAGACGGGGCAGAGTTTGTAAGGAGCATCCAGGAGGGCTTCTTAAAACAATATGTAAACAGTCCAACTAGGGAAGAGGCGGTACTGGACCTGGTATTGGGGAATGAGCCCGGCCAGGTGGTAGATGTTTCAGTAGGGGAGCATTTCGGTAACAGTGACCACAATTCAGTAAGTTTTAAAGTACTGGTGGACAAGGATAAGAGTGGTCCGAGGATGAATGTGCTAAATTGGGGGAAGGCTAATTATAACAATATTAGGCGGGAACTGAAGAGCATAGATTGGGGGCGGATGCTTGAGGGCAAATCAACATCTGACATGTGGGAGGCTTTCAAGTGTCAGTTGATAGGAATACAGGACAGGCATGTTCCTGTGAGGAAGAAAGACAAATACGGCAATTTTCGGGAACCTTGGATGACGAATGATATTGTAGGCCTCGTCAAAAAGAAAAAGGAGGCATTTGTCAGGGCTAAAAGGCTGGGAACAGACGAAGCCTGTGTGGCATATAAGGAAAGTAGGAAGGAACTTAAGCAGGGAGTCAGGAGGGCTAGAAGGGGTCATGAAAAGTCATTGGCAAATAGGGTTAAGGAAAATCCCAAGGCTTTTTACACTTACATAAAAAGCAAGAGGGTAGCCAGGGAAAGGGTTGGCCCACTGAAGGATAGGCAAGGGAATCTATGTGTGGAGCCAGAGGAAATGGGCGAGGTACTAAATGAATACTTTGCATCAGTATTCACCAAAGAGAAGGAATTGGTAGATGTTGAGTCTGGAGAAGGGGGTGTAGATAGCCTGGGTCACATTGTGATCCAAAAAGACGAGGTGTTGGGTGTCTTAAAAAATATTAAGGTAGATAAGTCCCCAGGGCCGGATGGGATCTACCCCAGAATACTGAAGGAGGCTGGAGAGGAAATTGCTGAGGCCTTGACAGAAATCTTTGGATCCTCGCTGTCTTCAGGGGATGTCCCGGAGGACTGGAGAATAGCCAATGTTGTTCCTCTGTTTAAGAAGGGTGGCAGGGATAATCCCGGGAACTACAGGCCGGTGAGCCTTACTTCAGTGGTAGGGAAATTACTGGAGAGAATTCTTCGAGACAGGATCTACTCCCATTTGGAAGCAAATGGACGTATTAGTGAGAGGCAGCACGGTTTTGTGAAGGGGAGGTCGTGTCTCACTAACTTGATCGAGTTTTTCGAGGAGGTCACTAAGATGATTGATGCAGGTAGGGCAGTAGATGTTGTCTATATGGACTTCAGTAAGGCCTTTGACAAGGTCCCTCATGGTAGACTAGTACAAAAGGTGAAGTCACACGGGATCAGGGGTGAACTGGCAAGGTGGATACAGAACTGGCTAGGCCATAGAAGGCAGAGGGTAGCAATGGAGGGATGCTTTTCTAATTGGAGGGCTGTGACCAGTGGTGTTCCACAGGGATCAGTGCTGGGACCTTTGCTCTTTGTAGTATATATAAATGATTTGGAGGAAAATGTAACTGGTCTGATTAGTAAGTTTGCAGACGACACAAAGGTTGGTGGAATTGCGGATAGCGATGAGGACTGTCTGAGGATACAGCAGGATTTAGATTGTCTGGAGACTTGGGCGGAGAGATGGCAGATGGAGTTTAACCTGGACAAATGTGAGGTAATGCATTTTGGAAGGGCTAATGCAGGTAGGGAATATACAGTGAATGGTAGAACCCTCAAGAGTATTGAAAGTCAAAGAGATCTAGGAGTACAGGTCCACAGATCACTGAAAGGGGCTACACAGGTGGAGAAGGTAGTCAAGAAGGCATACGGCATGCTTGCCTTCATTGGCCGGGGCATTGAGTATAAGAATTGGCAAGTCATGTTGCAGCTGTATAGAACCTTAGTTAGGCCACACTTGGAGTATAGTGTTCAATTCTGGTCGCCACACTACCAGAAGGATGTGGAGGCTTTAGAGAGGGTGCAGAAGAGATTTACCAGAATGTTGCCTGGTATGGAGGGCATAAGCTATGAGGAGCGATTGAATAAACTCGGTTTGTTCTCACTGGAACGAAGGAGGTTGAGGGGCGACCTGATAGAGGTATACAAAATTATGAGGGGCATAGACAGAGTGGATAGTCAGAGGCTTTTCCCCAGGGTAGAGGGGTCAATTACTAGGGGGCATAGGTTTAAGGTGAGAGGGGCAAAGTTTAGAGTAGATGTACGAGGCAAGTTTTTTACGCAGAGGGTAGTGGGTGCCTGGAACTCACTACCGGAGGAGGTAGTGGAGGCAGGGACGATAGGGACATTTAAGGGGCATCTTGACAAATATATGAATAGGATGGGAATAGAAGGATACGGACCCAGGAAGTGTAGAAGATTGTAGTTTAGTCGGGCAGTATGGTCGGCACGGGCTTGGAGGGCCGAAGGGCCTGTTCCTGTGCTGTACATTTCTTTGTTCTTTGTTTGTTTTGTTGAGAGGGGGACAGAGAGGGGGACAGAGAGGGGGACAGAAGGAGGGACAGAGAGGGGGACAGCGAGGGGGACAGCGAGGGGGACAGCGAGGGGGACAGCGAGGGGGACAGCGAGGGGGACAGCGAGGGGGACAGCGAGGGGGACAGCGAGGGGGACAGCTAGGGGGACAGCGAGGGGGACAGCGAGGGGGACAGAGAGGGGGACAGAGAGGGGGACAGAGAGGGGGACAGAGAGGGGGACAGAGAGGGGGACAGAGAGGGGGACAGAGAGGGGGACAGAGAGAGAGAGACAGAGAGAGAGAGACAGACAGAGAGGGCCAGATAGAGGGACAGATAGAGGGACAGAGAGAGAGAGAGAGAGGGACAGAGAGAGGGACAGAGAGAGTGACAGAGAGAGTGACAGAGAGAGTGACAGAGAGAGAGGGACAGAGAGAGAGGGACAGAGAGAGGGACAGAGAGAGGGACAGAGAGAGGGACAGAGAGAGAGGGACAGAGAGAGTGACAGAGAGAGAGGGACAGAGAGAGAGGGACAGAGAGAGAGGGACAGAGAGAGAAGGACAGAGAGAGAGGGACAGAGAGAGAGGGACAGAGAGAGAGGGACAGAGAGAGGGACAGAGAGAGGGACAGAGAGAGGGACAGAGAGAGGGACAGAGAGAGGGACAGAGAGAGGGACAGAGAGAGAGGGGGGGGACAGAGAGTGAGAGAGAGAGGGACAGAGAGAGAGAGAGGGACAGAGAGAGAGGGACAGAGAGAGGGATAGACAGATCGAGGGACAGAGAGAGAGGGACAGAGAGAGGGAGAGGGACAGGGAGAGGGACAGAGAGAGGGAGAGGGACAGGGAGAGGGACAGAGAGAGGGAGAGGGACAGAGAGAGGGACAGAGAGAGGGATAGACAGAAGGAGAGACAGAAGGAGGGACAGAAGGAGGGACAGAAGGAGAGACAGAAGGAGAGACAGAAGGAGAGACAGAAGGAGAGGAACAGAGAGAGGGACAGAGAAAGGGACAGAGAAAGGGACGCGCAGAGAGGGGGACGCGCAGAGAGGGGGACGCGCAGAGAGGGGGACGCGCAGAGAGGGGGACGCGCAGAGAGGGGGACGCGCAGAGAGGGGGACGCGCAGAGAGGGGGACGCGCA
This sequence comes from Scyliorhinus torazame, assembly GCF_047496885.1. Classification (NCBI taxonomy): domain Eukaryota; kingdom Metazoa; phylum Chordata; class Chondrichthyes; order Carcharhiniformes; family Scyliorhinidae; genus Scyliorhinus; species Scyliorhinus torazame. The sequence goes on along the minus strand of NC_092710.1, from coordinate 356,263,583 downwards.
GAGAGGGGGACGCGCAGAGCGGGGGACGCGCAGAGCGGGGGACGCGCAGAGCGGGGGACGCGCAGAGCGGGGGACGCGCAGAGCGGGGGACGCGCAGAGCGGGGGACGCGCAGAGCGGGGGACGCGCAGAGCGGGGGACGCGCAGAGCGGGGGACGCGCAGAGCGGGGGACGCGCAGAGCGGGGGACGCGCAGAGCGGGGGGACGCGCAGAGCGGGGGGACGCGCAGAGCGGGGGACGCGCAGAGCGGGGGACGCGCAGAGCGGGGGACGCGCAGAGCGGGGGACGCGCAGAGCGGGGGACGCGCAGAGCGGGGGACGCGCAGAGCGGGGGACGCGCAGAGCGGGGGACGCGCAGAGCGGGGGACGCGCAGAGCGGGGGACGCGCAGAGCGGGGGACGCGCAGAGCGGGGGACGCGCAGAGCGGGGGACGCGCAGAGCGGGGGACGCGCAGAGCGGGGGACAGGCAGAGCGGGGGACAGGCAGAGCGGGGGACAGGCAGAGCGGGGGACAGGCAGAGCGGGGGACAGGCAGAGCGGGGGACAGGCAGAGCGGGGGACAGGCAGAGCGGGGGACAGGCAGAGCGGGGGACAGACAGAGCGGGGGACAGACAGAGCGGGGGACAGACAGAGCGGGGGACAGACAGAGCGGGGGACAGACAGAGCGGGGGACAGACAGAGCGGGGGACAGAGAGAGAGAGAGAGAGAGAGGGACAGACAGAGCGGGGGACAGAGAGAGAGAGAGAGAGGGACAGACAGAGCGGGGGACAGAGAGAGAGAGAGAGAGGGACAGAGAGAGAGAGGGACAGAGAGAGAGAGGGACAGAGAGAGAGAGGGACAGAGAGAGAGAGGGACAGAGAGAGAGAGGGACAGAGAGAGAGAGGGACAGAGAGAGAGAGGGACAGAGAGTGAGAGAGGGACAGACATGGAGGGACGGAGAGAGAGACAGGGACAGAGAGTGGGACAGAGAGGGGGACAGAGAGAGGGACAGAGAGAGGGACAGAGAGAGGGACAGGGAGAGGGACAGAGAGAGGGACAGAGAGAGGGACAGAGAGAGGGACAGAGAGAGGGACAGAGAGAGGGACAGAGAGGGACAGAGAGGGACAGATAGAGAGGGCCAGACAGTGAGAGGGCCAGAGAGAGAGAGGGACAGACAGAGAGAGGGACAGACAGAGAGGGGGACAGAGCGGGGGACAGAGAGGGGGACAGAGAGGGGGACAGAGAGGGGGACAGAGAGGGGGACAGAGAGGGGGACAGAGAGAGAGGGACAGAGAGAGAGGGACAGAGAGAGGGACAGAGAGAGGGACAGAGAGAGGGACAGAGAGAGGGACAGAGAGGGAGAGGGACAGAGAGAGAGAGGGAATGAGAGAGAGAGGGACAGAGAGAGAGAGGGACAGAGAGAGAGAGGGGGACAGAGAGAGAGGGACAGAGAGAGAGGGACAGAGATAGAGGGACAGAGATAGAGGGACAGAGAGAGGGTCAGAGAGAGGGAGGGACAGAGAGAGGGACAGACAGAGAGAGGGACAGACAGAGAGAGGGACAGACAGAGAGAGGGACAGACAGAGAGAGGGACAGACAGAGAGAGGGACAGACAGAGAGAGGGACAGACAGAGAGAGGGACAGACAGAGAGAGGGACAGAGAGAGAGGGACAGAGAGAGAGGGACAGAGAGAGAGGGACAGACAGAGAGAGGGACAGACAGAGAGAGGGACAGAGAGAGAGGGATAGAGAGAGGGACAGACATGGAGGGACGGAGAGAGAGAGACAGAGAGAGAGTGGGACAGAGAGAGGGACGGAGAGAGGGACAGAGAGAGATACCGGGACTGGGAGAGAAAGTGCTGCTGCCGGCGTGGGAACTGGCATTTTACACCCGTAAAACTGGGCAGAAGCCTGAGTGATGCTGCGCCTGGTGGGAGGCTCGCACCCTCGCAGCTCGAGATCTAGCTGCGGATACGGCCGGAGAATTGCCGGGTACGGGGCCGTGCGTGAGCAGGCTGGTGTCCTGCAGCGGCCGCACTGTAAAACGTGACTCCGGCCTGCCAGGTAGTGCCCCCCTGTAGACCCCGACCGCAACCCAGCAGTGCCCACAGTCCCCGCCAATGTCCCCACTGCCCGCTGAACGGCTCCCACCCCACTGTGGCGGCGCTGGACGTGTCCCGCACCATACTCGGTTGGAGAGGACGCAGCCCCCGCTTTCTGTGCCAACGGGGATTCTCCGGCTGATCGGCGTCGGAGAATAACACCCAGTCTGAGAGAGAGATAGAGAGAGAGAGAGAGAGAGAGGCAGCCCGAGAGAGAGATTCAGGGTGAGTCAGAGAGAGAGAGAGAGAGACAGCCCGAGAGAGATTCAGGGTGTGTTAGAGAGAGAGAGGCAGCCCGAGAGAGATTCAGGGTGTGTCAGAGAGAGAGAGACAGCCGGAGAGAGAGATTCAGGGTGTGTCAGAGAGAGAGAGAGAGAGACAGCCCGAGAGAGAGATTCAGGGTGAGTCAGAGAGAGAGAGAGACAGCCCGAGAGAGAGATTCAGGGTGTGTCAGAGAGAGAGAGACAGCCGGAGAGAGAGATTCAGGGTGTGTCAGAGAGAGAGAGAGAGAGGCAGCCCGAGAGAGAGATTCAGGGTGAGTCAGAGAGAGAGAGAGACAGCCCGAGAGAGATTCAGGGTGTGTCAGAGAGAGAGAGACAGCCGGAGAGAGAGATTCAGGGTGTGTCAGAGAGAGAGAGAGAGAGGCAGCCCGAGAGAGAGATTCAGGGTGAGTCAGAGAGAGAGGCAGCCCGTGAGAGAGATTCAGGGTGAGTCAGAGACTGGGACGGCCCGAGAGAGAGATTCAGGGTGAGTCAGAGAGAGAGAGAGAGAGACAGCCCGAGAGAGATTCAGGGTGTGTCAGAGAGAGAGAGACAGCCCGAGAGAGAGATTCAGGGTGTGTCAGAGAGAGAGAGAGAGACAGCCCGAGAGAGATTCAGGGTGTGTCAGAGAGAGAGAGACAGCCCGAGAGAGAGATTCAGGGTGTGTCAGAGAGAGACACAGCCGGAGAGAGAGATTCAGGGTGTGTCAGAGAGAGAGAGACAGCCGGAGAGAGAGATTCAGGGTGTGTCAGAGAGAGAGAGAGAGGCAGCCCGAGAGAGATTCAGGGTGTGTCAGAGAGAGAGAGGCAGCCCGAGAGAGATTCAGGGTGTGTCAGAGAGAGAGAGAGAGGCAGCCCGAGAGAGATTCAGGGTGCGTCAGAGAGAGACACAGCCCGAGAGAGAGATTCAGGGTGTGTCAGAGAGAGACACAGCCCGAGAGAGAGATTCAGGGTGTGTCAGAGAGAGAGAGGCAGCCCGAGAGAGATTCAGGGTGCGTCAGAGAGAGAGACAGCCCGAGAGAGAGATTCAGGGTGTGTCAGAGAGAGAGGCAGCCCGAGAGAGAGATTCAGGGTGAGTCAGAGACTGGGACGGCCCGAGAGAGAGATTCAGGGTGAGTCAGAGAGAGAGAGAGACAGTCAGAGAGAGAGATTCAGGGTGTGTCAGAGAGAGAGAGACAGCCCGAGAGAGAGATTCAGGGGGAGTCAGAGAGAGAGAGAGACAGTCCGAGAGAGAGATTCAGGGTGAGTCAGAGACTGGGACGGCCCGAGGGAGAGATTCAGGGTGAGTCAGAGAGAGAGAGAGACAGTCCGAGAGAGAGATTCAGGGTGTGTCAGAGAGAGAGAGACAGCCCGAGAGAGAGATTCAGGGTGAGTCAGAGAGAGAGAGAGAGACAGTCCGAGAGAGAGATTCAGGGTGTGTCAGAGAGAGAGAGACAGCCCGAGAGAGAGATTCAGGGGGAGTCAGAGAGAGAGACAGCCCGAGAGAGAGATTCAGGGTGTGTCAGAGAGAGAGGCAGCCCGAGAGAGATTCAGGGTGTGTCAGAGAGAGAGGCAGCCCGAGAGAGAGATTCAGGGTGAGTCAGAGACTGGGACGGCCCGAGAGAGAGATTCAGGGTGAGTCAGAGAGAGAGAGAGAGACAGTCCGAGAGAGAGATTCAGGGTGTGTCAGAGAGAGAGAGACAGCCCGAGAGAGAGATTCAGGGTGTGTCAGAGAGAGAGAGAGAGCCCGAGAGAGAGATTCAGGGTTAGTCAGAGAGAGAGAGAGACAGCCCGAGAGAGATTCAGGGTGTGTCAGAGAGAGAGAGACAGCCCGAGAGAGAGATTCAGGGGGTGTCAGAGAGAGAGAGAGACAGCTCGAGAGAGAGAGATTCAGGGTGTCAGAGAGAGAGAGAGAGAGACGGCCCGAGAGAGAGATTCAGGGTGTGTCAGAGAGAGAGAGAGAGAGAGAGACAGCCCGAGAGAGAGATTCAGGGTGAGTCAGAGAGAGAGACGGCCCGAGAGAGATTCTGGGTGCGTCAGAGAGAGGGACGGCTAGAGAGAGAGATTCAGGGTGTGTCAGAGAGAGAGACAGCCCGAGAGAGAGATTCAGGGTGAGTCAGAGAGAGAGACGGCCCGAGAGAGATTCTGGGTGCGTCAGAGAGAGGGACGGCTAGAGAGAGAGATTCAGGGTGTGTCAGAGAGAGAGAGAGAGAGAGACAGCCGGAGAGAGAGATTCAGGGGGTGTCAGAGAGAGAGACGGAGACAGTCATAGAAACAGAAAATCAGAGGAGGCCATTGGTCCATTGATCATGGCTGATCTTTGAACTCAATAGCCGAATCCCACTTTCCCTCAATGCCCAGCGCAGCTCTCCCTCAGTACTGACCCTCTGACAGTGCAGCACTCCCTCAGTACTGACCCTCTGACAGTGCAGCGCTCCCTCACTATTGACCCTCTGACAGTGCGGCACTCCCTCAGTACTGACCCTCTGACAGTGCAGCACTCCCTCAGTACTGACCTTCTGACAGTGCAGCACTCCCTCAGTACTGACCCTCTGACAGTGCAGCACTCCCTCAGTACTGACCCTCTGACAGTACGGCACTCTCTCAGTACTGACCCTGGCAGTGCAGCACTCCCTCAGTACTGACCCTCTGACAGTGCAGCGCTCCCTCAGTACTGACCCTCTGACAGTGCAGCACTCCCTCAGTACTGACCCTCTGACAGTGCAGCACTCCCTCAGTACTGACCCTCTGACAGTGCAGCACTCCCTCAGTACTGAATCTCTGATAGTGCAGCACTCCCTCAGTTCTGACCCTCTGACAGTGCAGCACTCCCTCATTACTGACCCTCTGACAGTGCAGCACTCCCTCAGTACTGACCCTCTGACAGTGTGGCACTCCCTCAGTACTGACCCTGACAGAGCAGCACTCCCTCAGTACTTACCCTCTGACAGTGCAGCGCTCCCTCAGTACTGACCCTCTGACAGTGCGGCACTCCCTCAGTACTGACCCTCTGATAGTGCAGCACTCCCTCAGTACTGACCCTCTGACAATGCAGCACTCCCTCAGTACTGACCCTCTGACAGTGCAGCACTCCCTCATTACTGACCCTCTGACAGTGCAGCACTCCCTCAGTACTGACCCTCTGACAGTGTGGCACTCCCTCAGTACTGACCCTGACAGAGCAGCACTCCCTCAGTACTTACCCTCTGACAGTGCAGCGCTCCCTCAGTACTGACCCTCTGACAGTGCGGCACTCCCTCAGTACTGACCCTCTGATAGTGCAGCACTCCCTCAGTGCTGACCCTCTGACAGTGCGGCACTCCCTCAGTACTGAATCTCTGATAGTGCAGCTCTCCCTCAGTACTGACCCTCTGACAGTGCAGCACTCCCTCAGTACTGACCATCTGACAGTGCGGCACTCCCTCAGTACTGACCCTCTGACAGTGCGGCACTCCCTCAGTACTGACCCTCTGACAGTGCGGCACCCCCTCAGTACTGACCCTCTGACAGTGCGGCGCTCCCTCAGTACTGACCCTCTGACAATGCGGCACTCCCTCAGTACTGACCCTAGACAGTGCAGCTCTCCCTCAGTACTGACCCTCTGACAGTGCAGCACTCCCTCAGTACTGACCCTCTGACAGTGCAGCACTCCCTCAGTACTGACCCTGACAGTGCAGCACTCCCTCAGTACTGACCCTCTGATAGTGCGGCACTCCCTCAGCACTGACCCTCTAACAGTGCGGCACTCCCTCAGTTCTGACCCTCTGACAGTGCAGCACTCCCTCAGTACTGACCCTGACAGAGCAGCACTCCCTCAGTACTTACCCTCTGACAGTGCAGCGCTCCCTTAGTACTGACCCTCTGACAGTGCGGCACTCCCTCAGTACTGACCCTCTGATAGTGCAGCACTCCCTCAGTACTGACCCTCTGACAGTGCAGCACTCCCTCAGTACTGACCCTCTGACAGTGCAGCACTCCCTCAGTACTGACCCTCAGTACTGATCCTCTGACAGTGCGGCACTCCCTCAGTACTGGCTCTCGGACAGTGCAGCCCTCCCTCAGTACTGCACTCCCTCAGTACTGACCCTCTGACAGTGCAGCACTCCCTCAGTACTGACCCTCTGACAGTGCGGCACTCCCTCAGTACTGACCCTCTGATAGTCCAGCACTCCCTCAGTACTGACCCTCTGACAGTGTGGCACTCCCTCAGTACTGACCCTGACAGAGCAGCGCTCCCTCAGTACTGACCCTCTGACAGTGCGGCACTCCCTCAGTGCTGACCCTCTGACAGTGCGGCACTCCCTCAGTACTGAATCTCTGATAGTGCAGCTCTCCCTCAGTACTGACCCTCTGACAGTGCAGCACTCCCTCAGTACTGACCATCTGACAGTGCAGCACTCCCTCAGTACTGACCCTCTGACAGTGCTGCACTCCCTCAGTACTGACCCTCTGACAGTGCGGCACTCCCTCAGCACTGACCCTCTGACAGTGCGGCACTCCCTCAGCACTGACCCTCTGACAGTGCGGCACTCCCTCAGTACTGACCCTCTGACAGTGCAGCACTCCCTCAGTACTGACCCTCTGACAGTGCGGCACACCCTCAGTACTGACCCTCAAATTTTTGGAAATATGACATTTTGTTCCCTCATCTAAATCATTAATATATATTGCGAATAGCTGGGGTCCCAGCACCGATCCCTGTGGTACCCCACTGGTTACTGCCTGCCAATTTGAAAAGGACCCATTAATCCCTACCCTTTGTTTTCTCTCTGCCAACCAGTTTTCTATCCACCTCAATACACTTCCCCCAATCCCACGCGCTTTAATTTTACACGCCAGTCTTTCATGTGGGACTTTGTCAAAAACCTCCTGAAAGTCCAAATATACCACCTCCACTGGCTCCCCCGTGTCACCTCTACTCGTTACATCCTCGAACAATTCCAATAGATTTGTCAAGCATGATTTTCCCTTCATAAATCCATGCTGACTCTGTCCGATCCTGCCACTGCTTTCTAAATGTTCCGCTATAAAATCTTTGGTAATGGATTCTAGAATTTTCCCCACTACTGACGTCAGGCTGACTGGTCTATAATTCCCTGCTTTTTCTCCACCTCCCTTTTTAAAAAAAATAAATTTAGAGTACCCAATTCATTTTTCCCAATTAAGGGGCAATTCAGCATGGCCAATCCACCTCCCCTGCACAGCTTTGGGTTGTGGGGGTGAGACCCACGCAGACACGGGGAGAATGTGCAAACTCCACACGGACAGTGACCCAGAGCCGGGATCGAACCCGGGTCCTCGGCGCCGTGAGGCAGCAGTGCTAACCACTGTGCTGCCAGAGCACCCTTTTTAAAGATTGGAGTGACATTAGTCACCCTCCAATCTGTACGCAATCGACAGAATTCTGGAAGGTGACCATCAATGCATCCACTATTTCTAAAGCCACTTTCTTCAGCACTCTGGGAGGTAGATTCTCAGGCCCTGGGGATATCTCGGCCTTCAATCCCATCACTTTCCCCAACACCATGTCTCCACCAATATTGACCAGTTCCTCCCTCTCTCCAAACCCTGCGTTCCCCGACATATCTGGTATCTGATTTGTGTCCTCATTGTGAAGGCAGAACCAAAGTCTGTGTTTACTTCATAGAATCATAGAATTTACAGTGCAGAAGGAGGCCATTCGGCCCATCGAGTCTGCACCGGCTCTTGGAAAGGACACCCTGCTCAAGCCCACGTCTCCGTCCCAACAAAACTTTTTTGGACACCAAAGGCAATTTAGGATACTAGGAAGAGGATAAATCAACCATGGTTAATTAAACTCAGAGAAAAACAGACATGTGGTAAATATTGGTGCGAAGTCCAAGAATTGAGAATTTTTATTTTAAAAAGAATACAAGCGGACCAAAGGAATAAAGAGAAAGATAAAAGGTGAGGAACAGCAAGTCACATCAAACCACACAAGAGAAGCGTTTTATGTGAAGCGGAAGTGAATATAGAATGCGAGGGGGTCAGTGGAACGGTAATTCAGAAGGTGTAGGCTGCACTCTACCTCAACAAAGTACTCCGAGCAGATGATACATTGCAGTTCATTCTCCAGCACATCAGCAAACTGTGTGGCTGTTTCAGCTTTCTGCACGGTGATCTGTTCAGAGAGAGGGTGAGAACATTTCAGCAAAGTCATTAACAGCCGGTTACCGGCCAATCCACACGTCTGTCAGTGACTGACCAATCCACACGTCTGTCAGTGAGTGACCAATCCACACGTCTGTCAGTGACTGACCAATCCACACGTCTGTCAGTGAGTGACCAATCCACACGTCTGTCAGTGACTGACCAATCCACACGTCTGTCAGTCACTGACCAATCCACACGTCTGTCAGTGACTGACCAATCCACACGTCTGTCAGTGACTGACCAATCCACACGTCTGTCAGTCACTGACCAATCCACACGTCTGTCAGTCACTGACCAATCCACACGTCTGTCAGTGAGTGACCAATCCACACGTCTGTCAGTCACTGACCAATCCACACGTCTGTCAGTCACTGACCAATCCACACGTCTGTCAGTGACTGACCAATCCACACGTCTGTCAGTGAGTGACCAATCCACACGTCTGTCAGTCACTGACCAATCCACACGTCTGTCAGTCACTGACCAATCCACACGTCTGTCAGTGAGTGACCAATCCACACGTCTGTCAGTCACTGACCAATCCACACGTCTGTCAGTGAGTGACCAATCCACACGTCTGTCAGTCACTGACCAATCCACACGTCTGTCAGTCACTGACCAATCCACACGTCTGTCAGTCACTGACCAATCCACACGTCTGTCAGTGAGTGACCAATCCACACGTCTGTCAGTCACTGACCAATCCACACGTCTGGCAGTCACTGACCAATCCACACGTCTGTCAGTGAGTGACCAATCCACACGTCTGTCAGTGAGTGACCAATCCACACGTCTGTCAGTGAGTGACCAATCCACACGTCTGTCAGTCACTGACCAATCCACACGTCTGTCAGTCACTGACCAATCCACACGTCTGTCAGTGAGTGACCAATCCACACGTCTGTCAGTCACTGACCAATCCACACGTCTGTCAGTGAGTGACCAATCCACACGTCTGTCAGTGAGTGACCAATCCACACGTCTGTCAGTCACTGACCAATCCACACGTCTGTCAGTGAGTGACCAATCCACACGTCTGTCAGTCACTGACCAATCCACACGTCTGTCAGTCACTGACCAATCCACACGTCTGTCAGTGACTGACCAGTCCACATGTCCAACTGCCGCTCCCCCCCCCCACCGAACCACCCCCCCCCAATCCGAGCCGCTCCTCCCCCCAACCGAGCCGCTCCCCCCCCCAAACCGAGCCGCCCCCCCCCTAAACCGAGCCGCTCCCCCCACCCCCCCAAACCGAGCCGCTCCCCCCCCGCCGCTCACCTTGCTCTCCTCCAGTTCTCTGTCTTTGGTTCGAATCATGTCCGCCACCTCCTTCCTTTGTCGTCTCAGGGCAGCTTTCAGCTTCTGGAGCTATAACGAAGAATAACATCGAATGAGAGGGAGACCAAGCAGAGACACACAGTCAGAGAGAGAGAGGGAGAGGGAGAGAGTGAGAGAGGCAGAGGGAGAGAGAGGGAGAGGGAAAGAGTGAGAGTGAGGGAGAGGGAAAGAGTGAGAGTGAGGGAGAGGGAGAGGGAGAGAGTGAGAGAGACCGAGAGAGAGAGAGGGAGAGGGAGAGGGATAGTGAGGGAGGCAGAGGGAGAGAGGAACAGTGAGAGCCATTGGATTTCGGAGGGAACCGGAAGTTCGACATCTGGCAAGTTTCCCCCCCCCCCCAACCAATAAATTCTGGTGGAGAGGAAACCCGAGACACTACACGTGTAGTGTCTCCCACCCACCCTCCTCCTCTAACCTAATAATAAGACCCATTGGTGTAAGGTAAGTGCCATATTATATTATTATATTATTAGCATTGTGCAGGTCAAGGATTGGAGGTGGAGGAGCAGTCTCTGTCAGCGAGAGAACCTGAGAACATCTCAGAAGGTAAGCAAGTGATTTTTACTTTTATACCTTTTTTCAAATTGTGTGTGTCGGGGGGAAACTGAAGTGACATCACAGAAAAGCTGTGACCTGAGTGGCTGGTTGGGATTCTAACCTAAATTTTTTGAGTATTTGGGAACTAATTAAACATATAATAACTTAATTATAATTTAGAGGATATCTAAGCCAGAGATCGGAGAATATTATAGTTAGCTATCGCATTTCTATTAGAAATCTAGTGCTAGGAAACAGATAGTTGACAGTAACTTTGTAATTTTTTAAAAAAAAAAGTATTTAAAAAAAAAAGACTAATTTTAATTAATTGACGCAATGTCAGTTAGAGGGGTGCTGTGCTCTGACTGTGAGATGTGGCAGGTCCGGGAGGCTTCCAGCGTCCCGGATGGCTTCATCTGCAGAAAGTGCACCCAACTGCAGCTCCTCACAGACCGCATGGTTCGGTTGGAGCAGCAATTGGATGCACTTAGGAGCATGCAGGTGGCGGAAAGCGTCATAGATCGCAGTTATGTAAATGTGGTCACACCCAAGGTGCAGGCAGAGAAATGGGTGACCACCAGAAAGGGCAGGCAGTCAGTGCAGGAATCCCCTGTGGTTGTCCCCCTCTCGAACAGATATACCCCTTTGGATACTGTCGGGGGGGGGGGGAATAGCCTATCAGGGGAAAACAGCAGCAGCCAGAGCAGTGGCACCACGGCTGGCTCTGATGTTCAGAAGGGAGGGTCAAAGCGCAGAAGAGTAATAGTTATAGGGGACTCTATAGTCAGGGGCACAGATAGGCGCTTCTGTGGACGTGAAAGAGACTCCAGGATGGTATGTTGCCTCCCTGGTGCCAGGGTCCAGGATGTCTCCGAACGGGTAGAGGGAATCCTGAAGGGGGAGGGCAAACAGGCAGAGGTCGTTGTACATATTGGTACTAACGACATAGGCAGGAAGGGGCATGAGGTCCTGCAGCAGGAGTTCAGGGAGCTAGGCAGAAAGTTAAAAGACAGGACCTCGAGGGTTGTAATCTCGGGATTACTCCCTGTGCCACGTGCCAGTGAGGCTAGAAATAGGAAGATAGAGCAGACAAACACGTGGCTAAACAGCTGGTGTAGGAGGGAGGGTTTCTGTTATCTGGACCACTGGGAGCTCTTCCGGGGCAGGTGTGACCTGTATAAGATGGACGGGTTGCATC